>NW_025765435.1:0-170493 GCF_003918875.1 Haliotis rubra
TTTTAAATATATATACCATCTGGTCCCCTAATGCTGGTTTTAAATATATATATACCATCTTGGTCTCCCTTATGCTTTTGGTTTTAAGATATATATACCATCTGAGTCCCCCTAATGCTGTTTTTTAAATATATATACCATCTGGTCAGCCCTAATGCTGGTTTTCAAATATATATATACCATCTGGTCTCCCTAATGCTGGTTTAAAATATATGCCATGGTCCCCATCTTGGTCCCCTAATGCTGGTTTTAAATATATATACCATCTGGTCCCCTAATGCTGGTTTTGAAATATATATACCCATCTGGTCGCCCTAATGCTGGTTTTTAATATATACCATACCATCTGGTCTGGTCCCTAATAACTTGGTTTTTTACCGGTGCTTTAATATATATACCATCTTAGTCGCCCCTAATGCTGGTTTTAAATATATATACCATCTGGTCGCCCTAATGCTGGTTTTTAAATATATACCACCATCTGGTCCCCTAATGCTGGTTTTAAATATATATACCATCTGGTCCCCTAATGCTTTGGTTTTGATATATATATACCATCTGGTCCCCTAATGCTGGTTTTAAAATATATATACCATCTGGTCCCCCTAATGCTGGTTTTTATAAATATATATACCATCTGGTCCCCCTAATGCTGGTTTTTTTAAATATATATACCATCTGGTCGCCCCTAATGCTGGTTTTAAATATATATATACCATCTGGTCGCCCTAATGCTGGTTTTTTAATATATATATACCATCTGGTCGCCCTAATGCTGGTTTTAAATATATATATACCATCTGGTCGCCCTAATGCTGGTTTTAAATATATATACCATCTGGTCGCCCTAATGCTGGTTTTTAAATATATATACCATCAATGCATTCCCTAATACTGGTTTTAAATATATATACCATCTGGTCCCCTAATGCTGGTTTTTAAATATATATACCATCTGGTCGCCCCTAATGCTGGTTTTAAAATATATATACCATCTGGTCGCCCTAATGCTGGTTTTAATGTATATATACCATCTGGTCGCCCTAATGCTGGTTTTTATAATATATATACCATCTGGTCGCCCTAATGCTGGTTTTAAATATATATATACCATCTGGTCCCCTAATGCTGGTTTTAAATATATATACCATCTGGGTGCCCTAATGCTGGTTTTAAATATATATACCATCTGGTCGCCCTAATGCTGGTTTTAAATATATATACCATCTGGTCCCCTAATGCTGGTTTTTAAATATATATACCATCTGGTCCCCTAATGCTGGTTTTAAATATACATACCATCTGGTCGCCCTAATGCTGGTTTTAAATATATATACCATCTGGTCGCCCTAATGCTGGTTTTTAAATATATATACCATCTGGTCGCCGCCCTAATGCTGGTTTTTAAATATATATACCATCTGGTCGCCCTAATGCTGGTTTTAAATATATATACCATCTGGTCGCCCTAATGCTGGTTTTAAATATATATATACCATCTGGTCGCCCTAATGCTGGTTTTAAAATATATATACCATCTGGTCGCCCTAATGCTTTTGGTTTTAATATATATATACCATCTGGTCCCCCTAATGCTGGTTTTAAATATATATATACCATCTGGTCGCCCTAATGTTGGTTTTATATATATATATATACCATCTGGTTACCCCTAATGCTGGTTTTTTAAATATATATACCATCTGGTCCCCCTAATGCTGGTTTTAAATATATATACCATCTGGTCGCCCTAATGCTGGTTTTAAATATATATATACCATCTGGTCCCCTAATGCTGGTTTTTAAATATATATACCATCTGGTCGCCCTAATGCTGGTTTTTAAATATATATACCATCTGGTCGCCCTAATGCTGGTTTTTATATATATATACCATCTGGTCGCCCTAATGCTGGTTTTTAAATATATATACCATCTGGTCCCCCTAATGCTGGTTTTTAAATATATATACCACCATCTGGTCTCCCTAATGCTGGTTTTAAATATATATACCATCTGGTCCCCTAATGCTGGTTTTTAAATATATATACCATCTGGTCCCCTAATGCTGGTTTTAATATATATATACCATCTGGTCCCCTAATGCTGGTTTTAAATATATATACCATCTGGTCCCCTAATGCTGGTTTTAAATATATATACCATCTGGTCCCCTAATGCTGGTTTTTAAATATATATACCATCTGGTCGCCCTAATGCTGGTTTTAAATATATATACCATCTGGTCGCCCTAATGCTGGTTTTAAATATATATACCATCTGGTCGCCCTAATGCTGGTTTTTAAAATATATATACCATCTGGTCTCCCTAATGCTGGTTTTTAAATATATATACCATCTGGTCCCCTAATGCTGGTTTTAAATATATATACCATCTGGTCCCCTAATGCTGGTTTTAAATATATATACCATCTGGTCCCCTAATGCTGGTTTTAAAATATATATACCATCTGGTCCCCCTAATGCTGGTTTTTAAATATATATACCATCTGGTCGCCCCTAATGCTGGTTTTTAAATATATATACCATCTGGTCCCCTAATGCTGGTTTTAAATATATATACCATCTGGTCCCCTAATGCTGGTTTTTAAATATATATACCATCTGGTCGCCCTAATGCTGGTTTTAAATATATATACCATCTGGTCTGGCCCTAATGCTGGTTTTAAATATATATACCATCTGGTCCCCTAATGCTGGTTTTAAATATATATATACCATCTGGTCCCCCTAATGCTGGTTTTAAATATATATACCATCTGGTCCCCCTAATGCTGGTTTTTAAATATATATACCATCTGGTCCCCTAATGCTGGTTTTTAAATATATATACCATCTGGTCGCCCTAATGCTGGTTTTTAAATATATATACCATCTGGTCCCCTAATGCTGGTTTTAAAAATATATATACCATCTGGTCGCCCTAATGCTGGTTTTAAATATATATACCATCTGGTCCCCCTAATGCTGGTTTTTAAATATATATACCATCTGGTCCCCCTAATGCTGGTTTTAAATATATATACCATCTGGTCGCCCTAATGCTGGTTTTAAATATATATACCATCTGGTCCCCTAATGCTGGTTTTAAATATATATACCATCTGGTCGCCCTAATGCTGGTTTTAAATATATATACCATCTGGTCGCCCTAATGCTGGTTTTTAAATATATATACCATCTGGTCGCCCTAATGCTGGTTTTAAATATATATACCATCTGGTCGCCCTAATGCTGGTTTTTAAATATATATACCATCTGGTCCCTAATGCTGGTTTTAAATATATATACCATCTGGTCGCCCTAATGCTGGTTTGGCCGCCCTAATGTTGGCTTTAAAATATATATACCATCTGGTCCCCCTAATGCTGGTTTTAAATATATATATACCATCTGGTCGCCCTAATGTTGGTTTTAAATATATATACCATCTGGTCCCCTAATGCTGGTTTTTAAATATATATACCATCTGGTCCCCCTAATGCTGGTTTTAAAATATATATACCATCTGGTCGCCCTAATGCTGGTTTTTAAATATATATACCATCTGGTCCCCCTAATGCTGGTTTTTAAATATATATACCATCTGGTCGCCCTAATGCTGGTTTTAAATATATATACCATCTGGTCGCCCTAATGCTGGTTTTAAATATATATACCATCTGGTCGCCCTAATGCTGGTTTTAATATATATATACCATCTGGTCGCCCTAATGCTGGTTTTTAAATATATATACCATCTGGTCCCCCTAATGCTGGTTTTAAAAATATATATACCATCTGGTCGCCCTAATGCTGGTTTTTAAATATATATACCATCTGGTCCCCTAATGCTGGTTTTAAATATATATACCATCTGGTCGCCCTAATGCTGGTTTTAAAATATATATACCATCTGGTCCCCTAATGCTGGTTTTAAAATATATATACCATCTGGTCCCCTAATGCTGGTTTTATATATATATACGATCTGGTCGCCCTAATGCTGGTTTTTATATATATATATACCATCTGGTCCCCCTAATGCTGGTTTTTAAATATATATACCATCTGGTCCCCCTAATGCTGTTTTGAAATATATATACCATCTGGTCCCCCTAATGCTGGTTTTTAAATATATATACCATCTGGTCCCCCTAATGCTGGTTTTTAAATATATATACCATCTGGTCGCCCTAATGCTGGTTTTTAAATATATATACCATCTGGTCTCCCTAATGTTGGTTTTAAGATATATATACCATCTGGTCGCCCTAATGCTGGTTTTTAAATATATATACCATCTGGTCCCCCTAATGTTGGTTTTAATATATATATATACCATCTGGTCCCCCTAATGCTGGTTTTTAAATATATATACCATCTGGTCCCCCTAATGCTGGTTTTAAATATATATACCATCTGGTCGCCATAATGCTGCTTTTTAAATATATATACCATCTAGTCGCCCTAATGCTGGTTTTTATATATACATACCATCTTGTCGCCCTAATGCTGGTTTTTAAATATATATACCATCTGGTCCCCCTAATGCTGGTTTTAAAATATATATACCATCTGGTCGCCCTAATGCTGGTTTTTAAATATATATACCATCTGGTCCCCCTAATGCTGGTTTTTATATATACATACCATCTTGTCGCCCTAATGCTGGTTTTTAAATATATATACCATCTGGTCCCCTAATGCTGGTTTTTAAAATATATATACCATCTGGTCGCCCTAATGCTGGTTTTAAATATATATACCATCTGGTCCCCCTAATGCTGGTTTTAATATATATATATACCATCTGGTCCCCCTAATGCTGGTTTTTAAATATATATACCATCTGGTCCCCCTAATGCTGGTTTTTAAATATATATACCATCTGGTCGCCCTAATGCTGGTTTTAAATATATATATACCATCTGGTCGCCCTAATGCTGGTTTTAAATATATATACCATCTGGTCGCCCTAATGCTGGTTTTTAAATATATATACCCTCTGGTCGCCCTAATGCTGGTTTTTAAATATATATACCATCTGGTCGCCCTAATGCTGGTTTTAAATGTTATATATACCTTCTGGTCCCCTAATGCTGTTTTTTAAATATATATACCATCTGGTCGCCCTAATGCTGGTTTTTAAATATATATACCATCTGGTCCCCCTAATGCTGGTTTTAAATATATATACCATCTGGTCGCCCTAATGCTGGTTTTTAAATATATATACCATCTGGTCTCCCTAATGTTGGTTTTAAGATATATATACCATCTGGTCCCCCTAATGCTGGTTTTAATATATATATACCATCTGGTCCCCCTAATGCTGGTTTTTAAATATATATACCATCTGGTCCCCCTTAATGCTGGTTTTTAAATATATATACCATCTGGTCTCCCTAATGCTGGTTTTAAAATATATATACCATCTGGTCGCCCTAATGCTGGTTTTATATATATATACCATCTGGTCCCCTAATGCTGGTTTTTAAATATATATACCATCTGGTCGCCCTAATGCTGGTTTTAAATATATATACCATCTGGTCCCCCTAATGCTGGTTTTAAATATATATACCATCTGGTCGCCCTAATGCTGGTTTTAAATATATATACCATCTGGTCCCCTAATGCTGGTTTTTAAATATATATACCATCTGGTCGCCCTAATGCTGGTTTTAAATATATATACCATCTGGTCGCCCTAATGCTGGTTTTAATATATATATACCATCTGGTCGCCCTAATGCTGGTTTTAAATATATATACCATCTGGTCCCCTAATGCTGGTTTTTTAAATATATATACCATCTGGTCGCCCTAATGCTGGTTTTAAATATATATACCATCTGGTCCCCTAATGCTGGTTTTAAATATATATACCATCTGGTCGCCCTAATGCTGGTTTTTAAATATATATACCATCTGGTCGCCCTAATGCTGGTTTTAAAATATATATACCATCTGGTCCCCTAATGCTGGTTTTTAAATATATATACCATCTGGTCGCCCTAATGCTGGTTTTTTTAAATATATATACCATCTGGTCGCCCTAATGCTGGTTTTAAAATATATATACCATCTGGTCCCCCTAATGCTGGTTTTAATATATATATACCATCTGGTCCCCTAATGCTGGTTTTAATATATATATATACCATCTGGTCCCCTAATGCTGGTTTTAAATATATATACCATCTGGTCCCCTAATGCTGGTTTTAAATATATATACCATCTGGTCGCCCTAATGCTGGTTTTAAATATATATACCATCTGGTCGCCCTAATGCTGGTTTTAAATATATATACCATCTGGTCGCCCTAATGCTGGTTTTTAATATATATATACCATCTGGTCGCCCTAATGCTGGTTTTAAATATATATACCATCTGGTCCCCTAATGCTGGTTTTTAAATATATATACCATCTGGTCGCCCTAATGCTGGTTTTTTAAATATATATACCATCTGGTCCCCCTAATGCTGGTTTTAAATATATATACCATCTGGTCTCCCCTAATGCTGGTTTTAAAATATATATACCATCTGGTCCCCTAATGCTGCTTTTTATATATATATATACCATCTGGTCCCCCTAATGCTGGTTTTAAATATATATACCATCTGGTCGCCCTAATGCTGGTTTTAATATATATATACCATCTGGTCCCCTAATGCTGGTTTTTAAATATATATACCATCTGGTCCCCTAATGCTGGTTTTAAATATATATACCATCTGGTCCCCCTAATGCTGGTTTTTTAAATATATATACCATCTGGTCCCCTAATGCTGGTTTTTAAATATATATACCATCTGGTCGCCCTAATGCTGGTTTTTTAAATATATATACCATCTGGTCTCCCTAATGCTGGTTTTAAATATATATACCATCTGGTCCCCTAATGCTGGTTTTAATATATATATACCATCTGGTCCCCTAATGCTGGTTTTAATATATATATATACCATCTGGTCCCCTAATGCTGGTTTTTAAATATATATACCATCTGGTCCCCTAATGCTGGTTTTTAAATATATATACCATCTGGTCGAAATAATGCTGCTTTTTAAATATATATACCATCTGGTCGCCCTAATGCTGGTTTTATATATACATACCATCTTGTCGCCCTAATGCTGGTTTTTTAAATATATATACCATCTGGTCCCCTAATGCTGGTTTTAAAATATATATACCATCTGGTCGCCCTAATGCTGGTTTTAAATATATATACCATCTGGTCCCCTAATGCTGGTTTTTAAATATACATACCATCTTGTCGCCCTAATGCTGGTTTTTAAATATATATACCATCTGGTCCCCTAATGCTGGTTTTAAATATATATACCATCTGGTCGCCCTAATGCTGGTTTTTTAAATATATATACCATCTGGTCCCCTAATGCTGGTTTTTTAAATATATATACCATCTGGTCGCCCTAATGCTGGTTTTAATATATATATATACCATCTGGTCCCCTAATGCTGGTTTTTAAATATATATACCATCTGGTCGCCCTAATGCTGGTTTTTAAATATATATACCATCTGGTCGCCCTAATGCTGGTTTTAAAATATATATACCATCTGGTCGCCCTAATGCTGGTTTTTAAATATATATACCATCTGGTCGCCCTAATGCTGGTTTTTAAATATATATACCATCTGGTCGCCCCTAATGCTGGTTTTTATAAATATATATACCATCTGGTCCCCCTAATGCTGGTTTTAAATATATATACCATCTGGTCCCCCTAATGCTGTTTTTAAATATATATACCATCTGGTCCCCTAATGCTGGTTTTTTAAATATATATACCATCTGGTCGCCCTAATGCTGGTTTTAAATATATATACCATCTGGTCGCCCTAATGCTGGTTTTAAAATATATATACCATCTGGTCCCCCTAATGCTGGTTTTAAATATATATACCATCTGGTCCCCTAATGCTGGTTTTAAATATATATATACCATCTGGTCCCCTAATGCTGGTTTTTAAATATATATACCATCTGGTCCCCCTAATGCTGGTTTTTTTTATATATATATACCATCTGGTCGCCCTAATGCTGGTTTTAAATATATATACCATCTGGTCCCCTAATGCTGGTTTTAATATATATATACCATCTGGTCCCCTAATGCTGGTTTTTTAAATATATATACCATCTGGTCCCCCTAATGCTGGTTTTAAATATATATACCATCTGGTCGCCCTAATGCTGGTTTTAAATATATATACCATCTGGTCGCCCTAATGCTGGTTTTTAATATATATATACCATCTGGTCGCCCTAATGCTGGTTTTAAATATATATACCATCTGGTCGCCCTAATGCTGGTTTTTTAAATATATATACCATCTGGTCGCCCTAATGCTGGTTTTTAAATATATATACCATCTGGTCCCCCTAATGCTGGTTTTTAAATATATATACCATCTGGTCGCCCTAATGCTGGTTTTTAAATATATATACCATCTGGTCCCCTAATGCTGGTTTTAAATATATATACCATCTGGTCTCCCTAATGCTGGTTTTAAAATATATATACCATCTGGTCCCCTTAATGCTGTTTTATATATATATATATACCATCTGGTCCCCCTAATGCTGGTTTTTAAATATATATACCATCTGGTCCCCCTAATGCTGGTTTTTAAATATATATATATACCATCTGGTCCTCCCCTAATGCTGGTTTTTAAATATATATACCATCTGGTCGCCCTAATGCTGGTTTTAAAATATATATACCATCTGGTCCCCTAATGCTGGTTTTAAAATATATATACCATCTGGTCGCCCTAATGCTGGTTTTTTAAATATATATACCATCTGGTCGCCCTAATGCTGGTTTTATAATATATATACCATCTGGTCGCCCTAATGCTGGTTTTTAAATATATATACCATCTGGTCGCCCTAATGCTGGTTTTAAAATATATATACCATCTGGTCGCCCTAATGCTGGTTTTAAATATATATACCATCTGGTCCCCTAATGCTGGTTTTTTAATATATATATACCATCTGGTCGCCCTAATGCTGGTTTTAAATATATATACCATCTGGTCCCCTAATGCTGGTTTTAAATATATATACCATCTGGTCCCCTAATGCTGGTTTTTATATATATATACCATCTGGTCCCCTAATGCTGGTTTTTAAATATATATACCATCTGGTCGCCCTAATGCTGGTTTTTTAAATATATATACCATCTGGTCCCCTAATGCTGGTTTTAAATATATATACCATCTGGTCGCCCTAATGCTGGTTTTTAATATATATATACCATCTGGTCGCCCTAATGCTGGTTTTTTTAAATATATATACCATCTGGTCGCCCTAATGCTGGTTTTTAAATATATATACCATCTGGTCGCCCTAATGCTGTTTTTTAATATATATATACCATCTGGTCGCCCTAATGCTGGTTTTTAAATATATATACCATCTGGTCGCCCTAATGCTGGTTTTTATATATATATACCATCTGGTCGCCCTAATGCTGGTTTTTAAATATATATACCATCTGGTCCCCTAATGCTGGTTTTAAATATATATACCATCTGGTCGCCCTAATGCTGGTTTTTAAATATATATACCATCTGGTCGCCCTAATGCTGGTTTTTAAATACACATACCATCTGGTCGCCCTAATTCTGGTTTTTAAATATATATACCATCTGGTCGCCCTAATGCTGGTTTTAAAATATATATACCATCTGGTCTCCCTTATGCTGGTTTTTAAATATATATACCATCTGGTCCCCCTTAATACTGGTTTTTAAATATATATACCATCTGGTCCCCCTAATGCTGGTTTCTAAAATATATATACCATCTGGTCTCCCCTAATGCTGGTTTTAAAATATATATACCATCTGGTCCCCCTAATGCTGGTTTTAATATATGTATATATACCATCTGGTCCCCCTAATGCTGGTTTTTAAATATATATACCATCTGGTCGCCCTAATGCTGGTTTTTGAATATATATATGCCATCTGGTCCCCCTAATGCTGGTTTTTAAATATACATACCATCTGGTCGCCCTAATGGTGGTTTGTAAATATATATACCATCTGGTCCCCCTAATGCTTGTTTTTAAATATATATACCATCTGGTCGCCATAATGCTGGTTTTTAAATATATATACCATCTAGTCGCCCTAATGCTGGTTTTTATATATACATACCATCTTGTCGCCCTAATGCTGGTTTTTAAATATATATACCATCTGGTCCCCCTAATGCTGGTTTTAAAATATATATACCATCTGGTCCCCTAATGCTGGTTTTTAAATATATATACCATCTGGTCCCCCTAATGCTGGTTTTTATATATACATACCACCATCTTGTCGCCCTAATGCTGGTTTTTAAATATATATACCATCTGGTCCCCCTAATGCTGGTTTTAAAATATATATACCATATGGTCCCCCTAATGCTGGTTTTAATATATGTATATATACCATCTGGTCCCCCTAATGCTGGTTTTTAAATATATATACCATCTGGTCGCCCTCATGCTGGTTTTTGAATATATATATGCCATCTGGTCCCCCTAATGCTGGTTTTTAAATATATATACCATCTGGTCGCCCTAATGGTGGTTTGTAAATATATATACCATCTGGTCCCCCCTAATGCTTGTTTTTTTAAATATATATACCATCTGGTCGCCCTAATGCTGGTTTTAAATATATATACCATCTGGTCGCCCTAATGCTGGTTTTATATATACATACCATCTTGTCGCCCTAATGCTGGTTTTAAATATATATACCATCTGGTCCCCCCTAATGCTGGTTTTAAAATATATATACCATCTGGTCGCCCTAATGCTGGTTTTTAAATATATATACCATATGGTCCCCCTAATGCTGGTTTTACAATATATATACCATCTGGTCGCCCTAATGCCACTTTTTAAATATATATACCATCTGGTCGCCCTAATGTTGGTTTTAAAATATATATACCATCTGGTCGCCCTAATGCTGGTTTTAATATATATATACGATCTGGTCGCCCTAATGCTGGTTTTAATATATATATATACCATCTGGTCCCCCTAATGCTGGTTTTTAAATATATATACCATCTGGTCCCCCTAATGCTGGTTTTAAATATATATACCATCTGGTCGCCCTAATGCTGGTTTTTAAATACACATACCATCTGGTCGCCCTAATGCTGGTTTTTAAATATATATACCATCTGGTCGCCCTAATGCTTGTTTTTAAATATATATACCATCTGGTCCTCCTAATGCTGGTTTTATGTTATATATACCATCTGGTCCCCTAATGCTGTTTTTAAATATATATAGCATCTGGTCGCCCTAATGCTGGTTTTATATATACATACCATCTTGTCGCCCTAATGCTGGTTTTAAATATATATACCATCTGGTCCCCTAATGCTGGTTTTTAAATATATATACCATCTGGTCGCCCTAATGCTGGTTTTTAAATATATATACCATCTGGTCGCCCTAATGCTGGTTTTTAAATACACATACCATCTGGTCGCCCTAATTCTGGTTTTTAAATATATATACCATCTGGTCGCCCTAATGCTGGTTTTTAAATATATATACCATCTGGTCTCCCTTATGCTGGTTTTTAAATATATATACCATCTGGTCCCCTTAATACTGGTTTTTAAATATATATACCATCTGGTCCCCCTAATGCTGGTTTCTAAATATATATACCATCTGGTCTCCCCTAATGCTGGTTTTAAAATATATATACCATCTGGTCCCCCTAATGCTGGTTTTAATATATGTATATATACCATCTGGTCCCCCTAATGCTGGTTTTTAAATATATATACCATCTGGTCGCCCTAATGCTGGTTTTTGAATATATATATGCCATCTGGTCCCCCTAATGCTGGTTTTTAAATATACATACCATCTGGTCGCCCTAATGGTGGTTTGTAAATATATATACCATCTGGTCCCCCTAATGCTTGTTTTTAAATATATATACCATCTGGTCGCCATAATGCTGGTTTTTAAATATATATACCATCTAGTCGCCCTAATGCTGGTTTTTATATATACATACCATCTTGTCGCCCTAATGCTGGTTTTTAAATATATATACCATCTGGTCCCCCTAATGCTGGTTTTAAAATATATATACCATCTGGTCGCCCTAATGCTGGTTTTTAAATATATATACCATCTGGTCCCCTAATGCTGGTTTTTATATATACATACCATCTTGTCGCCCTAATGCTGGTTTTTAAATATATATACCATCTGGTCCCCCTAATGCTGGTTTTAAAATATATATACCATATGGTCCCCCTAATGCTGGTTTTAATATATGTATATATACCATCTGGTCCCCCTAATGCTGGTTTTTAAATATATATACCATCTGGTCGCCCTCATGCTGGTTTTTGAATATATATATGCCATCTGGTCCCCCTAATGCTGGTTTTTAAATATATATACCATCTGGTCGCCCTAATGGTGGTTTGTAAATATATATACCATCTGGTCCCCCTAATGCTTGTTTTTAAATATATATACCATCTGGTCGCCCTAATGCTGGTTTTTAAATATATATACCATCTGGTCGCCCTAATGCTGGTTTTTATATATACATACCATCTTGTCGCCCTAATGCTGGTTTTAAATATATATACCATCTGGTCCCCCTAATGCTGGTTTTAAAATATATATACCATCTGGTCGCCCTAATGCTGGTTTTTAAATATATATACCATCTGGTCCCCCTAATGCTGGTTTTACAATATATATACCATCTGGTCGCCCTAATGCCACTTTTTAAATATATATACCATCTGGTCGCCCTAATGTTGGTTTTAAAATATATATACCATCTGGTCCCCCTAATGCTGGTTTTAATATATATATACGATCTGGTCGCCCTAATGCTGGTTTCAATATATATATATACCATCTGGTCCCCCTAATGCTGGTTTTAAATATATATACCATCTGGTCCCCCTAATGCTGGTTTTTAAATATATATACCCTCTGGTCGCCCTAATGCTGGTTTTAAATATACATACCATCTGGTCGCCCTAATGCTGGTTTTAAATATATATAACATCTGGTCGCCCTAATGCTGGTTTTAAATATATATACCATCTGGTCGCCCTAATGCTTGTTTTAAATATATATACCATCTGGTCCACCTAATGCTGGTTTTATGTTATATATACCATCTGGTCCCCTAATGCTGTTTTTAAATATATATAGCATCTGGTCGCCCTAATGCTGGTTTTAAATATATATACCATCTGGTCGCCCTAATGCCACTTTTAAATATATATACCATCTGGTCGCCCTAATGCTGGTTTTTAAATACACATACCATCTGGTCGCCCTAATGCTGGTTTTTAAATATATATACCATCTGGTCGCCCTAATGCTGGTTTTTAAATATATATACCCTCTGGTCCCCCTAATGCTGGTTTTAAAATATATATACCATCTGGTCCCCCTAATGCTGGTTTTAAAATATATATACCATCTGGTCCCCCTAATGCTGGTTTTTAAATATATATACCATCTGGTCCCCCTGCTGGTTTTTAAATATATATACCATCTGGTCCCCCATCTGGTCGCCCTAATGCTGGTTTTAAATATATATACCATCTGGTCCCCTAATGCTGGTTTTTAAATATATATACCATCTGGTCGCCCTAATGCTGGATTTTAAATATATATACCATCTGGTCGCCCTAATGCTGGTTTTTAAATATATATACCATTTGGTCGCGCTAATGTTGGTTTTTAAATATATATACCATCTGGTCCCCCTAATGCTGTTTTTTAGATATATATACCATATGGTCTCCCTAATGCTGGTTTTTAAATATATATACCATATGGTCTCCCTAATGCTGGTTACAGATATAGATTCCGGTCTCCCTAATGTTCGTTCTGTATGTATGAAAATTAGGGAGACCGCAAAACACGTATATTTTTTATTTAATTTTTTTTTTGCATCGTTTTTTTTTTCATGCTTGCTAAGATGACTTTGAGTTACATTACACTATTAAAGTCAGCAAAAGTTATTTTTAGAACAGAATATACACGTGGTCTCCCTAATGCTGGTTTTTACATACGGTCTCCCTAATACTGGTTTCATACAGATGAAACATTTCCAAAGGAATGGAATAAATTGTCACATTTTCCCTTAATTTCTCTTCCTTATCTGTTTCCTCCTTTTCTTCATCATTTGCATTTTATCAATCGTGTAAATCCAATATCCCCTACTTGTTTTTAATGGTATATTTAACGATCCATGTCATTTGATGAAACAAAGCATTGATGTAAACTGACGTACAAAAGAAAGTATACACCTGGTGTTTTGGGATTATTTGAAAAGTGTTGTGATTCTGACTGGCAGCTTCGCAATTGGGCACGATATCTGTGATGTTTTGGCAACATATTAGGAAAGTCTGTGACTTATATATCACTGTAAACACTCTTTTCAAGACATTTACGTCGCTTTTTTTAAACTAATCCAAATGCACCGGGTGTGTACTTTCTTTTGTGCGTCAATTTATTTGACAACTTACAATACATCGTTGTTACCCGAACTGTATTTTAGCTATCTTTAACAGTCACTGGGTATTGGGAATCTCATACGAATAGGAGAGAATGGAGAGTTGAACCCATCATCATAGGTTTTTAGTACATCTCAAACTGAACAGCAAATAAAGGCGCCGTGAACGATTGCGACAGTAGTGGGGCATGTTGAAGGAATACGCTTATACTTCACACTGATAGAAAAGTCTATTGCCATGGAAAATTATATAACAATTATGAAGATACTGATTTTAGAGACTAGGCACATTGAGTTTATTTTCCATAGGGTCTTTGAAAGAACAATTGATCATGGATGCCATACATAATGTCTATTTATGAAGCGTTTTAAGATCGAATCAATGTTTTGAAATTCTATTTGAATAAATACATATTTGCACAAAGCCAACTGACTAAGAATCTATTGATTCACACACTGTTTTAAAGGTTCTTGCATGGATGTTTCTTTTTTTTAATATGCTTTCTTTGCTTAAATTATGACTGAAGACGATGGGTTAATGCTCGTCGTCGATTCGAAAATAAAATTCCTCAGAACTGCCAAAAGCATAGAATGTGGAACCTGGTTATATACATCATGTTTCATGAAGATGCACACACTACATGCTATTGTCAGAATGTATGGTACAGATAGACGATTTGTGTTGTCAGAATGTATGGTACAGGTAGACGATATGGTGTTGTCAGAATGTATGGTACAGGTAGACGATA
This sequence comes from Haliotis rubra, assembly GCF_003918875.1. Classification (NCBI taxonomy): domain Eukaryota; kingdom Metazoa; phylum Mollusca; class Gastropoda; order Lepetellida; family Haliotidae; genus Haliotis; species Haliotis rubra. The sequence goes on from NW_025765435.1 coordinate 15,336, forward strand.
TGGTGTTGTCAGAATGTATGGTACAGGTAGACGATATGGTGTTGTCAGAATGTGTGGTACAGGTAGTAGATATGGTATTGCCAGAATGTGTGGTACAGGTATTAGATATGGTGTTGTCAGAATGTGTGGTACAGGTATTAGATATGGTGTTGTCAGAATGTGTGGTACAGTTATTAGCTATGGTGTTCTCAGAATTTGTGATAGAGGTATTAGATATGGTATTGTCAGAATGTGTGATACAGGTATTGGATATGGTGTTATCAGAATGTGTGGTACAGGTATTGGATATGGTGTTGTCAGAATATGTGGTACAGGTATTGGACATGGTGTTGTCAGAATGTGTGATACAGGTATTAGATATGGTGTTGTCAGAATATGTGGTACAGGTATTGGATATGGTGTTGTCAGAATGTGTGATACAGGTATTAGATATGGTGTTGTCAGAATGTGTGGTACAGGTATTGGATATGGTGTTGTCAGAATGTGTGGTACAGGTATTGGATATGGTGTTGTCACAATGTGTGGTACAGGTATTAGATATGGTGTTGTCACAATGTGTGGTACAGGTATTGGATATGGTGTTATCAGAATGTGTGGTACAGGTATTGGATATGGTGTTGTCAGAATGTGTGATACAGGTATTAGATATGGTGTTGTCAGAATGTGTGGTACAGGTATTAGATATGGTGTTGTCACAATGTGTGGTACAGGTATTGGATATGGTGTTGTCAGAATGTGTGGTACAGGTATTGGATATGGTATTGTCAGAATATGTGGTACAGGTATTAGATATGGTGTTGTCAGAATGTGTGGTACAGGTATTGGATATGGTGTTGTCAGAACGTGTGGTACAGGTATTGGATATGGTGTTGTCAGAATGTGTGGTACAGGTATTGGATATGGTGTTGTCAGAAAGTGTGGTACAGGTATTGGATATGGTGTTGTCAGAAAGTGTGGTACAGGTATTAGATATGGTGTTATCAGAATGTGTGGTACAGGTATTAGATATGGTGTTGTCAGAACGTGTGGTACAGGTATTAGATATGGTGTTGTCAGAATGTGTGGTACAGGTATTGGATATGGTGTTGTCAGAATGTGTGGTACAGGTATGAGATATGGTGTTGTCAGAATGTGACCAAAACATAACTATTATTTATTGCATGCCAAATTCAAATTACACTATTTGTCCTGTTCGTGGTCCAGATTTTGCGAAATTGGAAACCTGCGAAACTTTACCTATAATTGTTAATGTAACATGTGGTGCTTCCAAAACCGAAATACAAAATACAGTTCAGCCATTCTTGCGGCTTTTCATTATAAAACATATGTTTGAATGTCAAAAGGGGTCATTCATTCACTGACATCAAAACAATCTCGCCATGTATTAACACATTTAAATAGAAATGAACGCTGAACTCACTGATGTTGCCTTTGAAGCATTTTTCCTCTTCAGAAGAAATTTCTCATTAAAGCTACCCTTTGCATTATTCTCATTATATCACGAGCATCTGTTTATGAATCACTATCAAACAGAAATGAAACCACATGTTCACAAAAGGTCACCCGTCGGAATCACATGAAGGGCAATCGTTCATCGGAAACGAGACAATCTACCTCCACGTATTGGACTAGTAAATGCAAATATTCAAACAGGAAACGGCAACCTGGAAACTTTCCAAAGAAACTCCAAAACGCAGAAGACGTGAGGTACAATGATTGCATCGTAATGGTCTGTTTACCGTTCTCAGCCTGTCGCCATTAAAACCGAAAATACGCCTAAGGGGAATCAACACCATAAACAACTGAGAAGAAATGAGTTTATGCTCAGACAAAGAAGCAGTGTATTACATCGTACTGACTAGTGAAACGATTTGATGTGTGAAAGCGATTTTATCATGTGGGTGATTGCTCCTACTGAAGAATAGGAGTGTCTACAAATGTCAATAAAACCGGTATTAAAGTCATTGTGTTGCCGAGAGACCGTTAATAAGATCATAAGATCTTTGGAACACTTGGGTTGTGTATACCACAGATGCTTGAATCATGGAGAACAGTTATGCAACCCATCTTAAACCACATTCAACCAAGGAAACAGGCAGTGCCATGCGATCCATTTAGTAACTTACAAACACTGATCTGAACCCAACTTACACCTTAATGATTAACTTGGCCGCCAAGTGACAGCCGGAGACACCCAGAGAAACCTGAATATGACTGACAGAGGCACGGCTCCAGGATGTGGTTGGCTGGGTTGTTGTTTAGCGCCGCACTCAGCAATATTCCAGCTATATGGTGGCGGTCTGTAAATAATTGAGTCTTGACCAGACGATCCAGTGATCAACAGAATGAGCATCGATCTACGGAATTGGGATACGGTGACATGTTTCAACCAAGTCAGGGAGTCTGACCACCCGATCCCGTTACCAGGAATGGCAGAGGGTTCAACTTTTAATCTGCAGAATTTGTAATGCAGAATGCGAATAGGGGTGGATACTCCACGTATTTGAGAACAGAGTTACTGGGTCGCCTCAAAAAATATTAGGTCATGTGAGAAAAATGAGTTTTGTTGAGATGTTTTCAAAACCAGTATATATCTGAATATTTCTGCATGGAAAGCCACCATGTAGCGTCACGTCCGTTAGTAGTGCCAGGAACAGTTGAACAGCCTCTGGGATATTTTACGACCGTATTTATGATGGCTGAGCCTTATCATTTCTGTAATTGGAATCATCGCTCGTTTTTAATTCAGTGAGAGAGTGAGTATGGTTTTACGCCGCTTTTAGCAATATTCCAGCAATATCGTTGCGGGTACACCAAAATGGGCTTCACACATTGTACCCATGTGGGGAATTGAACCCGGGTCTTCGGCGTGACGAGCGAACGCTTTGACCACCAGGCTACCCCACCGCCCCTTTTCAATTCAGTGTTTAAGGCATCAAGCTGTTGTGATCTGAAATAACACCGAATTCTCTTTGTTGATGGTGCACTTATATCAGTGTTATAACCGTGCGGGAGACTGTCGTCATAGACGCATGCAAAGGCAAGGCAAGCCCAACAGCATATGCTTCAAGTCAAAATAGAGAATTGCATCAGGCATCATTTTTGTCAATGATGTATAAACTATGAAAGGTTCTCCACATGTCTTCCATAACACCTTTCTGAGACTTTGAATGATGTAGGGCTTGATTGAACGACTTCTGAAAGACTGTGAATTTTAGTTGGATGATCGTGCTCAAACAATGTGCAATATGAACACCAAAGGCCTAAATGCATGTTTTCGTATAACGTTCACCCGTGAAGATCCGGATTAGAATTGATCTTCAGTAACCAATGCTTGTCGTAAGGGGCGACTAACGGGATCGGGTGGTCAGGCTCGCTGACTTGTTTGGCATTTGTCATCGTATCCCACTTGCTCATGATGAACGCCAAAGACCCGGGTTCGATTCCCATTACATGGGCACAACGTGTTAAGGCCATTTCTGGTGTCCCCGGCAGTGATATTGCTGGAATATTGCTAAAAAGCGGCGTAAAACTAAACTCAGCCAGTCAGACAGTGCTCATGATGATCATGACTGGATTATTTACAGACCGCCGCCATATAGCTGGAATATTGCTGAGTGCGGTGTAAAACGGAACTCACTCACTCACTCTCCTTATAACGTACTGTCCTCCTGCAGTAGGTAACAACGATAAGCAAACTGCCAATTATTGTGGGCTATAAATACGACCTTCAGTTCTTTAAGCCACACTGCTCGTTTCAAAGGGCGCTAAACGCATTAACTACTCCAATGCAAGACATCAGCCTGTTTGACCATCAGATTGACCAATGGTAATTTGGAACGCACACGCGATCAAAGATGTTGAGAACAGTTTTATGCCAACAAGGGTCTATAAAACGTTTTAATTCCTCTTGAGGGTCTGTCATCCGCCACAGCGCTACCGAGTAGTCTTATACCGTATACCATGAAAAAACGGACACATTCAAAATGGTTATTATGGACAGTTTCAGAAACAGCCTTTTCAACAAATCTGACAAGCGTACAAAATGTATAGTAAAAATAGAAGCTTTAATTCTAGTCAGGCAGCGTAGTGGTTAAAGCGTTCGCTCGTCAAGCCGATGATCTGGGTTCGATTCCCCACATGGGTACAATGTGTGAAGCCCATTTCAGGTGTCCCCGACGCGATAATTGCTAGTTTCTAATCACCTTTCCGAGACACCTGGTATCATCACCGTTTTGATAGTAATTCGTGATCAAATGCTATTATTATGGACTAAATTTTTAAGTGATCTTGTCTCATGCAGGTTCACCTAGAAGGACGATTGACTTGACTTTGCATGTGTCTGTGACGAGTGCGAACGGTGGAGCAGGATCTACGAACTCACTATCATGAACGTAGAGATAAGTCGTAGGTATTGGCGCGTTCTGAGTCCCGGCTGGGGAACCGTGCAGGAAGCAGAAGTATTGTAAATTCCCTACGGTCCCTAGAGTGGTGGCCCAACTTTGGTTGCTAGCGACCTCTTGATCTATTTTGTATAATGTTCTTAATTGACAGTTTAATATTCTACAAGCCCCCTTACTAGTTTTAATTAACCTAGTTATACTGTCCTCTGACATCAGGATGTTATACTTTTCTCTTGTCACGATATGGCTGAAATATTTCCGATGTGACAATACATTTCAACTCACTAACTCACTCACTATTTACCACTGAGCCTCTAGAAGAGGTGATGGAAGGGCGTGCAGTCTTGCATGTTATGGCTTCTGTTGTCTGCAAGCTTACCTCTTCTTTCTCGTATTTGGGGCGGTGGGGTGGCCAAATGGTTAAAGTTTCCGCTCGTCAAGTCGAAGATCCGGGTTCGATGCCTACATGGGTAATATGCGTGAAGCCCATTTCTGGTGTCCCCGGCCGTGATATCGTTGTAATATTGCTAAAAAGTCGTAAAACTAGACTCCCTTTGTTGTATTTCTTGACCCGTGAAGAACTCTGGGCCCATATTCTCGAAACGTTCGTAGCCCTAAGAATTCTTAACTTTTATCGTAGCCAATATGTTAAGAATGGGCTTAAGAAGTTCGTAGAGCTACGAACGTTTCGAGAATAGCTAGCCTGGTGTAGAAGTATCCTTGCTTGCCGTAAAAGGCGACTATCGGGATCGGGTGGTCCGGCTCGCTGACTTGGTTGACACATGCCATCGTATCCCATTTGGGTAGATTATTATGATTATTATTTTAGGATATTTATATAGCGCACATATCCACGAAACTAGTACTTGCTCAAGGCGCTGGATGGATGGGTGCTAATGCCGTTGATCACTGGATTGTGTGGTCCAGACTCGATTATTTACAGGCCGCCGCCATCAGCGGCGTTAAACAAATAAAAGTAACAAACAAAACAATTGTTCATTATTTATTTATTTATTTACAGACCGCCGCTAGGCTGAAACATTGCTGAGTGCGGCGTTACACATCATACAAACCAACATAAGAGGCAGGGTTCGATTCCCCACATGGGGAATCCTATTCCTGGTGTCCCCCGCCGCGATTTTGCTGGAATATTGTTAAAAGCGGCGTAAACCTCACTCACTCACTCACTCACTCATTCACTCATTCACCTCTCACCTCACCACTCACCACTCACCACTCACTCACTCACTCACTCACTCACCACTCATTCACCCACTCACCACTCACCATTCACTCACTCACTCACTCACTCACTCACTCAGAGGCCGCCAGCGGGACAGGATGGCCAGGTAAGCTGATTTGGTTGATTGCGTGTCATCTTGACCCAGTTGAACAGATCCATGACAATGATGTGTGGAATGTAAAGAACAGAACATACGCTATTGTACCCGTCTGTATAGGCCTCGTCGAAACGGACAATGAATCTGTATGGGTATTCAGTTATTGCGTGGCGGTATTTTTTATCAACTGCTAAAGAATGTATGACGTCGCTTGTTAGGTATTAATAGTGTACAGATATCGATTAGTGTACTGTACACTGTTCACTGAGTACTGCGCATTGAGGGAGCTGAAACTACGTTTGCCACGGATTTGACGTGACACGGATTAAATATATAACCAAACGGAATCAAGACGTCATTACAGGTAAACAGCTTCTTTGAGTGACATATTTAGAAGTTGGTGGATCTTGATAAGGACAAAACTTTATGGATGAACAACTTCTTTACTCGGGTGATGCGACGTTTCGATACAGATTCTTGTGTCGTTGTTCATTCTATATGACATGTTAACAGATTATTACACAAAACTACTCCGCACAACTACTCATTGAGTGTTGTCGCAAACTGTCACTTGTTGGGCGAGCGGAAGGTCGCGGGTTCGATCCCCGACCGCGTCATACCAAAAGATGTTAAAATATGGTACTTGTTGGCCCCTGCCTGGCGCTCGGCATTAATGGATACAACAAGGACTGGTCGGCTCGGAGTCAGTATAATGTGTCTGAGTGGGGTATTCATGCTTCACTGTGGCATGGTATCTCAGTGGGGTAGCACTATAAAACCAGCTTCAGTCTGGGTTAGTACAAACAGCCACACATACACACACACGTGCACGTCGTCATATGAGCGAAATATTCTCAAGCAGACCATGAAGTAAATATATCCAAGAAAGCCCACGCAAGTCTAGAAAATGTGGCAAGTCTAGATTTCCACAGCTTCAGCGTCTGTACCAATCTGCTGAAGTCACAAGCCAGAATATGAAAATGAAGAAAGTCTCAGGGCTCCTTTTCATTATATATATTTTTTTTACTATGAACTTTTTTTTCATTAAAATATGTTAATTTCAGAGACTAGTTGTTAGTCTAGTATAATGTGTCTGAGTGGGGTAATCATGCTTCACTGCGGCATGGTATCTCAGTGGGCTAGCACTAGAAAGCCAGCTTAAGTCTGGGCTAGTACAAGCAGTCGCACATACACATACACACGCATGCACGTCGTCATATGAGCGAAATATTCTCAAGCACGACGTTAAACCCAATTTCACCTCACCTCACCTCACCTCACTTGTTGGGCGAGTCCATTAGGGCACAGGGTACCTAATAAGGATGTGTATTTCTACCGTAGTCAAGTTGGGATGTAGTCATAATGGTATAGAAACATTGTAAGTACGGAAAATATCAGTTTAAGTCTTTAAGTAGAATATAAAAAACACGATTGAATTCTATTTATCATTTTCACATTACTGTTTCCCTATTAAGAAATAAAGTATCATAATCAACATCAATAATCTTTTTCGAAATCTTACGTATATACCGTGCGTAGTGATACATGTTTTCATTGCCGAAAATAAAACAAAATAAACAACCTGTTAACTCCGTTCTGCATATTCATTCGCTGAGAAAAATATATTCCCTGTTTTATTAAATAAATATTTCAAGAGTGTTTAGCAGAATCACTGAATCTTCAATAAAGGTATTTATAACTATTCTGGGACATTTGGGGGCGGTCGGGTAGCCTTATGGTTAAAGCGTTCGCTCGTGACGCCGAAGACCCTGTGTTCCCGGGTTCGATTCCCCACATGGGTACAATGTGTGAAGCCCATTTCTGTGCCCCCGTGATATTGCTGGAATATTGCTAAAAGCGGCGTAAAACCATACTCACTCACTCTGCGACATTTGATTAGATCTCTGGCATAATTGTAGTGATACATGTACTTAGCTTTCGCACAGGCGAAAATAGCCCCACATCTGGTTATCTATTTTGCATATCTGCCTGACTGACTGAGTTTGGTTTTACGCCGCTTTCAGCAATATTCCAGCAACATCATTTTGCATATCTAATTTGCATACCTGTGTCACATGGGTATGACATAGGTGTATTTATGTAATATGTTTATGTGACGTTCATGTATATATGTTTTAGTTAAATGATAAATGGTGTTTTGAATGCAGTAAGTAGAATTTGTTCTCTGATGTCACCTTCTGTAACGGTAGACGGGATTGGAATTGATCCAATGCAGCATATCTTGGTTATCAGAGGGCCTTATAGACCAGACAGATCTTCAGCAACCCATGCTTGAGGTGACTAACGGGATCGGGTGGTCAGGCAAGCTAACTTGGTTGACACATGTCATCGTATCGTGGGGGGTTGTGGTGGTGGTGGCCGAGTGGTTCAAGCGTTCGCTCATCACGCCCAAGGATCGGGTTCGATTCCTCACATGGGTACAATGTGTGAAGCCCAGTGCTTATGTCCCCTCCGTGATATTGATGGAATATTGCTAAAAGCGGCGTAAATAACTATCATTCACTCACTCTCTCACTAAGATCAGAAAGTGAGACGCCAGTTAGAACATCAACCAACAAAATAGTAAAAAGTAGTAAAATCACAACTTAAATAAATGTATAAATGGGATCCCACATTTCTGTTTTGATTCTTTTAACTGCCGTGTTTACGGAATTATGTAGGAATTGTTTATACGATGAATAAATTCCTTCCGTATTTTGAATGCGTAACTTTTGTTCATTGTGTGTAAAAGGAGTTAACTTTGTGGACACAAATCTCGTATTGTCGGGCCTGCACAGGCATAGACATGTACGAGTTATGTCCCTTGAAGCCTCTGCGCATTGAATTTGTTTGCCTTTAGAACACGGTTGGTATCGTAGAACATAAAAGGAATAATTCTTAATCACGCACACAGAATACGCATTCGGTAGTTTATATTGCACAGATAATGCAGTGATTTATTCAAACCATGCTGATATTAACTGAGGGACCGCTTAGTGACTGAATCGGTCATAAAATCCGTCATTACCCAACCTTATAACTTCTGTAAAACGTATTGATCAAATCGTACATAAAATCTTTATGAGAGCGACGGATTTAGCAGGTTTGGTGGGGTTGTGTAGATTAGCGATGGGTGTTCTCGACAGAGATTCGGACGGTGAAAATTGACGAGAATGCATCTGTATATCGTAGGTTATTGGTGAATTAAAGTATAAAGCTGGAATGTTGGCGTGAGCGGTGTCAAACAGTCAACCAACAAACAGACAAAAATAATAATAAATGCGGAACTAATGCGATTAATGATCCACTTATAGTTACAAGGTTTAGTGGTTTAAAGAATGGTTTTGACCATTGAAATATAGACTCGTATGTGTTCATTGTTTAAAGTCGAGCTCACAAATATTCCCACTATTATGATATATAATATTCCCGGCCAGTTTGTTTGTTTTGTTTTGTTTGTTTGTTTGTTTGCAGTTTAAAGCTGCACTCATCAATATTCCCGCTTTATGACGGTGGTCCGTAATTAGTCGGGTCTGGACCAGCCAATCCAGTGATCAACAGCATGACCATCGATCCACGCAACTGGGATACGATGACCGTTAAATCCCGTTAGTAGTCTGTAATAACAAGCATGGGTTGCTGAAGACCAGTTCTAACCAATTCTAAGACCATTCTAGTCTTTAAAGTTGAAAAGGATCTCCAGTGAGGTTTGAGATTCAGAACCTTGGCGAATCTAGGACTGCTTCATACACACTGCAGAAGGGACTAGGCCGAAGGGAAAATAATGTGATTCAGGGACTGTGAGACAGATTAGTGAAACACAAGCACATACGTTAAAGGTCACATGCAACCAAAAAATCAAACATAATTAAAACACAATTATCACTTATTCATGACATATAATATGCATTGCTGAGTATGAAAAAACAAATAAACAAAATTATAAGCGTATAATCGCAAATCAAAAGTGCAATATTTTGTACTTGGGTTTACCTCCCTCGAAACGAAGCAGCCGGGATACCGAACCCAGTCAGAGCGGGTGGGTGTGCACTCAAGTGTAACGGCTGGTTCATTAGCAGATGCCGCCTTCGCGGTTCATTGTGTGTGTATATATAGAGATGTTGGGTTTTGTAAATACATGCTCATTTTTTGTGTATAACATTTTGCAATCAACAGACATCATTACATGTCATGTAAGTATCACACCTGCCTGTCTGTGTAATTACATAATGTGACAGAGACCGAACTCGGGCCATAAATCAATGCGTTTTGTTTCTGGTGTATAACCTGATTGGTGTTAAGTTCAAATTGCATGTGGTCAGTGATCGCAGTTGTGTATTGAATATTGTCATTAGCAGACAGGCAGGCAGACACACAGGTGTCAATAAAACAAGACATTGAGTTTTGTCTGTGACAGCGACATATCTATATCACAGTTAGAAATTGTGTCAACGCTAAATAATGACATTGCTTTTAAGTATCGAACTGAGAAAGTGACTCGGTAAGAAGAACGTGTGGTGAAATAGACAAATGAAATTATATAAACAGTTTATTTACTGTCATAACATATAAAAAGCTCGCGCCTGTGAGATATCAACAAAACATTAGGAAAATAGCTCACACCAAAGCCTTCACCGAGTATTCACCAGACAGCCCGCTTCCAAGTTGCGCGAACCTATTTCACTGCGCACATGCTATGAGCGCAGCCCAGCTGTTGAAACCCGTATTCCCCAGAAAAGTCTGGGGAAAATTAGGGAAACGTTTGAACTCCGATTTCGCGCGTTTTTTTCATCGCGTTATTTTTCAACTTTATAAGTTGAATTTGCATTTTTGACGCTTTGTTTCGGTAAGTCCATACCGAAAGGTATCAGAATCTGCAAAGTTGTCTCATTACATACGAATTATACGAAACGAGTGTCCTTCCTATGGTATCTGACCGAGCGAAAGCGAGTTTCGTATAATTCGTATGTAATGAGACCTAGTGTGGTATTTTATTTATTACCCACTTCTTACATGCATTAAATTGAAAAAATAGCGTATTTTTTATATTTTTATGGTTTCAAACCGAGAGGTCATCGGTTATCCAATCAAATCGTTAGAATCTCAGGTCAAGTCGTTACGACACATGTCAACGCGATACGACACTCGTGTGACGTACGAGATTAGTATGCAACTACCCATACGTTGACCACGTGGGTAATAAATCCTTATTCCTCCAACGGATAGACGTTAGTTTGTGTCACAGTTCCTGAACCATGTTATTTTCCGTTCCTTTCAGAACTAAATAGAACAGAAGTTTATTCAGTAGTATTTGGGCCATAAGGCCTGTGATACAATTGACAAATACAATATAATTACACGTGATCATAGATATTTGAATTTCATACAGATCTTATTTTAAATATTTGATTGAGAGAGATAGCTGTTAAATTCTGTAAATTACTGTTTTGTGACATGAAAATTGCATGAATGGTTAGTGGGTCTCTGTAGACTGAATTAGCTTCTGTAGATATAGAGTGCTGGCTTCATTATACTTGTCACATACAAACAATACGTGGTTCTCGTCTTCATTTAGGTAATAATTACAAAGTTCACGGATGGGGTTGATCGCCGTTGTATCTTTTCTGGTAATTAGCTTTTATATGTCGAAATTAGTTAACAATGCCCTTAACTTGAAGGGGGTTGTTTTGTTTTGTGTTGTTTCTTTTGGGTTTTTTTTGTCTTTTTTTGTTTTGGTTTGTTTTTTTGTTTCTATTTATTATTTTATTTTTATTTATTCATTTTATTTTATTTTATTTTTATTTTTATTTATTTTTATTTTTTTGGGGGGAGCGTGGGAGCGTTAACAATGCCCTTAACTTGAAGGGGGTTGTTTTGTTTTGTGTTGTTTCTTTTGGGTTTTTTTTGTCTTTTTTTGTTTTGGTTTGTTTTTTTGTTTCTATTTATTATTTTATTTTTATTTATTCATTTTATTTTATTTTATTTTTATTTTTATTTATTTTTATTTTTGGGGAGCGCGGGGGCGTTTGTATCAAAGTTACATATATTCGAAGACGAAGCGTCAGTCCAGAATGACGTTGAAACGATGCGTTCCCCAAAACAAAGAAGATGAAATCCTCTCTCCCGCATGTGTAATATTTTAAAACCCCTATGTGATAGCGATAAGGGGGAGTTTAATCGATGAACACACCACTCTACATGCGACATTATCTATGCCCCTGTTGATAACCAAGTCATGCAAGTGGCCAGTCTAAAATATCACCATTGCATGGGCAGGTGGCAGCATCAGCATATAGGCTTGCCCCCGCGGTAGCTATCTGTCTCCAGTCAACAAGACAAAGGACATTTGTTCTTGTGTAAGAGAACAGCTGATGATAAATTATCAGCCTTCTCTTAAAAGACAATGGGTTGATTTGAATAGCCCTTCAGTGATAAGCCGGGTAAACTGAGAAAACAAGTCATTATTTATTGCATGAATACGAGGGGCGATCAAAAAGTAGTCGGCTCGCCTAGAAAATGATACAAATGCAGCTGTTTTTGTTTTATTTTTCTACATATTATCTGTCAAATTGGTTTTGCTATATGTTCCAGGCTCACGATCCCCATTTTGTTTGTTTATATCTTGGTACTCTTAAAAAAGCAAAATCTGCAATATATACATCACAAACTTCATGAAACAAAATATGCAAGAAATTTTGTGTGTTTGAGATTGGTAGAAGTCCGCTAGAATCAAACTTAGATATTAAAGTGCATAAAAAAGTAATTTGAAACTACGATCGTTTGTTAAAGTGACTTCCCCCCTTCATGTTTACTGAAAGCGCTTGTTTTGGAGACACTACCTATCTCCTTTCAGATGACATAATCATAAGGACATAACTTATTCTAATATTTTTAACTTACTCATACATGATGCCAATGGTTCAAACTAAATATTGACTGGTCACACAAGTGTCAGCTCTCAATATATTGCAAACAGTGCCCTAAATCGAAATCATGCAATCCAGATCTTTGACCATTTCTGCAATGTGCATGGTTGCATGTGACCTTTAAAGATATTATACCCCATTGTGTTGTGATGACTAATATCTCGTTAACCACATTTCCCACATATGAGAAATTTCGGATATGGCTTTGTTAATGATTCCTTCAAAATAAAATGGAAGCTTTTCAAACATTGGACATCGAGAATATTGTTAGGCCGAATACTTTTTGTTCGCCCATCATACAATTCAACGCTGTGTCATTCTTGTCCAACTCGTGTTATTCCGGGACAAGGCGAATAGCGGTTACGGAAAGGGGCGAGTGGTGACGAATGTGTGTATGGCATGTGTATGGCATCAAAAGTAAATCACATGTTTTATTGCCTTAAAGATGGATCACAGTCTAGATAAGCCCTTATCTAGCATGGTTACGTCTCCACATCAGTGTGATAATCTCTAACGCGACTAATAATAGTTGTAGTAGTCCCTGAACCACATTACTTTCCCTAGACTGTCTCACAGTCCCTGAACCACTTTATTTTCTATAGTCCGTCTTATAGTCCCTGAACCATATCATTTTCCCTGCAGCCTCGCCCTCCCTGAATCTCTGGTCTCCCTGGGACTACCTTTCAATTTAAATGGGTTTGTTTGTTATAATCAAAATTATATATTTATTCAGAGACTAAGCGTATTTTCCCTACTCCCTAGCCCACACTGCAGTGCTAAAGCTAGTCTGTCTCACAGTCCCTGAACCACATTATTTTCCTACTGCCTAGCCCTCCCTGTAATGCTAAAGCCCCAAATGATGCAAGTCTAGATTTCTCCAGGTTTTCAATTTAAATGGGTTTATTTGTTTCAATCAAAATTATATACAGAGACTAAGCGTTAGTCTATGCTAAAGCCTTAATGAAGTAAGTATAGTCCTAGGCCAAATGTTAGAAAAGTCCCTATCTTTTAGGATCTCTCAGCAGCAGTAAAAGCGTTATCCAGTAATTGGTATGACAACTCCCACCCTCCAGAGATTCTTGTCAATGTGGAACTAGACACAGAATGTATCAGGTTGCTGAAAACAAACAAGGATTACCCAGCTGTTGAAACAGTGTCCACATGTTCATAGACCAACTGCATGAGTATTAACTGCATGGTTTAAAGGACGGTGACAAGCACTGGTGTTCAACATGATCAGGATATGGGTGATACAGCCGGGTGTATCATATTACCTGATAATGATGTTATCTCTACATTTGGCTATGGAGTAAGTATGGTTTTCCTGGGTCTGTTATCATCAGCAATAAAACTAACTCACTTTAGGGGTCGGGTTACAAAAACATTTCTAACTGCCATGGCTGGCAAGGCGAACATCCAGGGGGTGACACAAGCTATAGTGGAGGCCTTGTGCACAGCTTCTGGTCTTTAAGAGACGAATCAAGCTAAATTTGGGGGAAAGGTTCCTCCCGAATGTTATGCTGAGCGGATATTGGAAACTATACACGATGTTAGATGTTAGATGGTGATGGTGATGTAGTTGAATTTGGCGTTCAGTGTGGTAACGTTTCAAAAACGTGAGTAATATTGGTTTGTTTTTGTTTTTTTGCTGGGTATATATATTTTGGTTGTTGTTTGGGTTTTTTTGTTGTTGTTTAGGTTTTTGTTCTTTTGTTGTTTTTAATTTGATTGTTTTTGGGGGGTGTCTTGTATTGTTTTGGGTTTTGTTTGTTTGCTGTTTTTTTGTGTTTTTTTTGTTTGTTTTGGTGTGTGTTTCTGTTTGTTTGTTTGTTGTTTTGTTTGTTGTTTTGTTGGGGGGGGGTGTTGGGATATTTTTTGTTTTTATTTTTTGTTTTGTTTTTGTTTTTTGGGGGGTACATGCAACAAAAACGTCACAAAAAAAACAGGGGAGCAAATTATGGCCTAATACTTTTCTCACAAGCTCTCACACATATTAGGTAATACCCAATCAGCGACAAGCCGCTGAATCATATGTTTATCCCCCCAGTAATATGACCCCCGAACGACCACTTTCCACGTGTTACGCGGGGGGTTTCTACAGGTCAAAGGTCGACACTATGTTACGCGTCAGATGAGCAGAAGGGTGAACATTTGTATCTGGATGCTACCTGTATCATATTGCACTGGTAAGCAAGTTTCAGAATTTTTCTTACTGTCATCCCATCCATGATATCAACTGGTTTAGGTCGTCTAATATGTTATAGAGTTGGTAATATAGCTGGGCATGTTGAGACAGTACAATATGGTGCCTGTTGAACAAGCCCGGGGCGCTTGTTGCCGAGCTATATTTACCATGCCGCCTGACGAGACTACTATAGATGTGAAATGCATTGAGAAGAGGAATCTGGGTGTTTTGTGTTTGTTCAGCAATATTGACATTTTATGTTTTGCATCCCCGGGCCCACTGAACAAGTCGCCCTGTATCCAAAGTATTTTAAAGTCTTTGCCCGAACTACGGTATACCCTCTTACTTCGGTTCTGACGATGAGGAATTTGCGAGCGTACGGTACTCGGTCTTACCTTAGTTCCTCCAGCGGACACAAGTGTCAAGACGATGATCTTCGGCCGCAAAGCTTCAGTCTGAGTAATAATTCCGCTGCTTCAAGATAATTTTTATAACAGGTTTCAGTGACAATAAGCAGCCTGTTATCAGTGCAATAGACCAGTCTACCATTCACTATTCTTATATCTTCATGTGTGAGGTGGGTTCTAGACTAACAACTAGTCTCTGAAATGAACATATTTTACTGAAAAAAGTTCATGGTAAAAAAAATATATATATAATGAAAAGGAGCCCTGAGACCCTGAAGCTGAGGAAATCTAGACTTGCCACATTTTCTAGACTTGTGTGGGCTTTCTTGGATATATTTGCTTCAGGGTCTGTACGAGAGACTAGGTGGGTTCTATCAATACTAGGAATCTCCCTTCCGACCAGTTCTGTCTTACTAAGAAAGTGTAATCCCAAATATAACATATGTTACATATCGACACGGTTCCTGGCCCGGCTTCTCTAATTCTAGCACAACTATATTTTTTCGACCTACCAAGCTGGGCTTGTTGAGAGAGTTCAAGTTAGTGTCTGTTGAACAAGCCCGGGGTTCATATTACAGAGCTATTTTTAGCAGGCAGGCAAATGAGATTAGGGACCGTTCATAATCTATGGGCAGGTGGAGTGGTGGTGATTTATTTTATGGAGCATTACACACACACACACACACACACACACACACACACACACACACACACACCACCACCACCATCACCTCCCCAAGCCTCCCTCCTCCTCCTCCCCTTTCACCATCACACGCCCAAGCCATAAAACATACACGGTCCCTTACTTGATGTGAATGAACTGAGAAGCAGTAGCAGAATACGCTTTTTGTGTTTGTTGACTGAAACACGCTGGAAATATTGACATTGAATGTTTGACATCATCGGGTTGAATAGCATCACGCACAATGTAGAAAGAAATGTCTATGACTGACCGACATTTCATAGAACTCACATTCTGTGTATCCAACATGTCAATCAACATACCAACAGAACTTGGTCCAGCGTATCAGTCACCATATTTACCTATACTTGGTGCCGTGTACCAGTCACCATATTTACCTGTACTTGGTCCAGTGTATCAGTCACCATACATGTATTTACCTGTACTTAGTCCAGTGTACCAGTCACCATATTTACCTGTACTTAGTCCAGTGTACCAGTCACCATATTTACCTGTACTTGGTCCAGCGTACCAGTCACCATATTTACCTGTACTTAGTCCAGTGTACCAGTCACCATATTTACCTGTACTTAGTCCAGTGTACCAGTCACCATATTTACCTGTACTTGGTCCAGCGTATCAGTCACCATATTTACCTGTACTTGGTCCAGTGTACCAGTCACCATATTTACCTGTACTTGGTCCAGCGTACCAGTCACTATATTTACCTGTACTTGGTCCAGTGTACCAGTCACTATATTTACTTTACTTAGTCCAGTGTACCAGTCACCATATTTACCTGTACTTGGTCCAGTGTACCAGTCACTATATTAACTTTACTTAGTCCAGTGTACCAGTCACCATATTTACCTGTACTTGGTCCAGTGTACCAGTCACCATATTTACCTGTACTTAGTCCAGTGTACCAGTCACCATATTTACCTGTACTTGGTCCAGTGTACCAGTCACCATATTTACCTGTACTTGGTCCAGCGTACCAGTCACTATATTTACTTTACTTGGTCCAGCGTACCGGTCACCATATTTACCTGTACTTAGTCCAGTGTACCAGTCACCATATTTACCTGTACTTGGTCCAGTGTACCAGTCACCATATTTATCTGTACTTAGTCCAGCGTACCAGTCACCATATTTACCTGTACTTGGTCCAGTGTACTAGTCACCATATTTACCTGTACTTGGTCCAGTGTACCAGTCACCATATTTACCTGTACTTGGTCCAGCGTACCAGTCACTATATTTACTTTACTTGGTCCAGCGTACCGGTCACCATATTTACCTGTACTTGGTCCAGCTTACCTGTCACCATATTTACTTTACTTGGTCCAGCGTATCAGTCACCATATTTACCTGTACTTGGTCCAGCTTACCTGTCACCATATTTACTTTACTTGGTCCAGCGTACCGCTCACCATATTTACCTGTACTTGGTCCAGCTTACCTGTCACCATATTTACTTTACTTGGTCCAGCGTACCGCTCACCATATTTACCTGTACTTGGTACAGTGCACCAGTCACCATAGTTACTTTACTTGTCTTAACAAATCAAAGAATGTGAAAAAAGAATGAAACTCGCAGATACCAAGACTGTGTGTACGCTGGACATTAAATGATATCCGTCTCCCACAGAAGGGATGCTGCATGATGTATGCCGTTTATGTATATTTATTTACTTTTATTTATTTATTTATAATATATCAACATAGCGCCCAGTTCCAGCTGGGCTGCAAAACAGGCGCTTTGTTTTTCCTTCGATCAATGGATGTAAATCTCAACAGCACATCGTCCTTTCAATCTCAACTCGTGTGTTTGTTAAATATATTTATACATCTCTTGCAGCCACTAGGAGCACCAAGTTATTATGCCTTTACCATCTTTATATACACAACAGGCAAAGAAAGCAGTAAATCTAGACGGTGTTTGTTGTTCAGGACCTGTCAACTAACCTCGTCATCTGGTGGTACTGTGTCCACATATCGCACTAATGACCTCGTGACAGATGTATCGTTCGTGGAGATTATTGCTTCGGTCGGGTGGCTACAACGCATGCGCACATCAGCTGGTATGTCGTCGCACAAACACAATATGAGACAGCCTCATTTGTTTCATATTTAGATCTATGGATAAAGGTTCAGGGTGACAAAATACTCTCCACAAGGCTGGATGACAAAAGGGATGATTTCAACTTTCCTATTGTCAGCTTCCCTTTCATGTCAAGCAATATTCCAACACCTCCAGCCTTTGGTGTTTTACATTTCACAACTTTTGAGGTACAATCGAGCGTGATCTTTTTATCGGGATTTCAAAGGCGCCATGCCTCTCTTGCTCAGAAATTGTTTGAGGAAGTTTACAACATTCAAGGGCTCAGTAAAGCTTTCAAGAAGTTTTATCGTAAACGCGCCAAGGAAACTCCCAAATTTGATGCATCGGTGACGAAAATGATGTCCGATGCAATTCCTTATTTTGACTTATACTATACGTTCCCGAATTATTTCAGGTGAACAAATGACTAGACTTAGCATATGTTTACGACGGGTGCCACCGGTGGAGCAGGATATGCTCACCTTTTCGTGAACACCTGGTATCATCACTATTTCATTAGTGATTCATAAACACACGCTCTGTTATCGTATCGCATGGTGAAAATCACTGTATTGTCTGGTTCAGACTCGATTTGTTTACAAACATCATACAGCTGTAACACTGCTGAAACAAATATGTGCTCGTGATATAGTCACATTTGTACAGTCAACTCTTAGCAGAGATTTCTTATGTACAATGCATATGGAAAAGGTTTTGTCGCTTCTATTTAAATTATACTTTCATTTATTAAATATATAAATAGCAGACCGCTAATGAGTGAGTGAGTTTAGTTTTTCGCCGCACTCAGCAATATTCCAGCTATATGGCGGCGGTCTGTAAATTATCGAGTCTGGACCAGACAATTAAGTGATCAACAGCAAGAGCATCGATCTGCGCAATTGGGAACCGATGACATGTGTCAACCAGATCAGCGAGCCTGACCACCCGATCCCGTTAGTCGCCTCTTACGACAAGCATGGGTTACTGAAGACCAATATTCTTACCCGGACCTTCACAGATCGCTAATCTGGACATGTCTCTGTAAATAATAGCTTTACTATACATCCCTGGGCTTTGCATTCAGTACAGCCTTGGAGCAAGGCTAGTCAGACCCCTTCACAAGAACAAACGTTTACTTTACCAGTTAGTTTACAGCCTCTGATTTGAAAAACTACGGTTTCTAATTGCTAAGATGAGTCATACTTTATTCTTCAAATATAATACCAACAAGGACAGAACATGACCAGCTACACTTCTCGAACAACGTGTCCTATATATACGTTTAGTGTCTGAATACAACATATATATATAATTTTATAGTAACAAATAAATCTATCAAAATTGAAAAGGAGACCCATCAGATGGGAAATTACCCACAGGAATCTAGACTTGCTGCATTTAGGGCTTTAGCTTTGCAGGGAGAGCTAGGCAGTAGGGAAAATAATGTGGTTCAAGGTCTGTGAGGCAGACTACGTCTCCTATTAGTTCTTCTTGTTTAATCTTCCCCTAGCCGTGCTCCAAGGCTGTGCTGAATGCTAAGCCCATGGATATATAGCAATTCTATCCATTAATGAGGCAGGTCTTAAGTACAGTATACTTACGACACCAGTCTGTTATTTATATTTATTTATTTATTTTAGAAATCATTTAAACTATTGATTATTACCTTAGAGATTGTGCAAGTCTATGAAAGTATAAAATATTGACATAAAGAAATGACCGTATTTCACAGAGGCAGGACATTCAGTCTGGGGAAATCTAAACTTGATTCATTTGGCTTTAGCATTGCGGACAGGGCTTGACAGAGAGGAAAATCATGTATCTCAAAAAGTGTGAGTGAGTTCGGTTCAGGGACTGTGATAGTCTATCATACAGACCCTGAAGCAAATATATCCAAGAAAGCGCAAGTTTGGAAAATGTGGCCAGTCTAGATATCCAAAATGAAAAAAGTCTCAGGGCTCCTTTTCATTATATATATCATATATATTTTTTTACTATGAACTTTCAGAGACTACACTGGGGGGCTGTGAGAGATACTAGGCAAACAAGCTAAGGGGACGGAATTGGAATTCTGAATGTGTAACCGGGCAACGAGGTCCCGGGTAGACTAACAGCTAGTCTCTGAAATGAACATATTTTACTGAAAAAACTTCATTGTAAAAAAAAAATCTAATTAAAAGGAGCCCTGCCCTGAGACTTTCTTCATTTTCAGAGACTAAACAAATCTGCAGAGGGATACTTTCTTGGAATTTCACAACATGTACAAAGGTTCTTATCACCCATTACTGCTTTAATTGTGTGTGACAGGAATATTTACTGCCCCCACCACCTCTGGGTCCTACTGCCAGCGATGTGGGCCGATTTGGGGTAATGAGTATCAAGTGTCGCCAAATCTATTTTGAGAGCAAGCAGGGATACCAGCTGAGGGTAGCTACTCTTGATATTCTGAAGCTGAGGAAATCTAGACTTGCCACATTTTCTAGACTTGCGTGGGCTTTCTTGGATACATTTGCTTCAGGGTCTGTACGACAGACTAGGTCCCGGGCCGGTGCCATTGATATCCCCGCTGTCATGTCTCTTCAAATACACAAATCAACACTTTACTCGGTGTCTAATCGATAACTACAAAGGGGTGAAGCAACGGCCAGTCCATATCGTGTCGACGCTTAAGTCTCTGAATATATTAATTTTGATAGTAACAAATAGCCCCATTTAAATGGACAGGGAGCCCAGTGAGATGGCAGATTAAGACAATCTAGACTTGTTTCATTTAGGGCTTTAGCATTGCGGGGAGGGCTAGGCAGTAGGGAAAATAATGTGGTTCAGGAACTGTGAGACAGATAGACGAACGCTTTGTCTCTGAAGATATATAATTTTGGTAGTAACACATTATCCCAGTTAAATTGAAAAGGAGCCCCAGTGAGATGTTTGATTTCATAGGCCCCCACTGCGGGTCAGAAAATCGATAAACTAGGCCCCGTGTTTAGTATCCAAACCCCTAGACTAATGCTTAGTCTCTGAATATATATAATTTTGATAGTAACAAACAAGCCCATTTAAATTGAAAAGGAGCCCCAGGGAGACCAGAGATTCAGACCCTGAGGAAATCTAGACTTGCTTTATTTAGGGCTTTAGCACTGCATAGAAGGCTTGGCAGTAGGGAAAATAATGTGGTTCAGAGACTGTGAGACAGACTACCAAACCCCCTACTATATAACATGTATTATAGTAGGGGGTGTGGATACTAAACCGAGGCCCAGTTTATCGATTTTCTGACCCGCAGTGGGGGCCTATGTTTGATTTAGAACCTGAGGAAATCTTGACTTGCTTCGTGTAGCTTTACCAATGGTTGCAGGGAGGGCTAGGCAGTAGTGAAAATAATGTGGCTCAAGGACTTAGCGACAAACTACGTATCTTGGAGGCGATAGTCAGTCAGCCTCCCGCGCAAGAATTCTATGTATGTAGACACCGTCAGACTGCCTGGCGTCGTGTTATGGTAAGTGTACTGCCAGTCTGCAATATCCAGTGCTTTATCTACTGTCTGTGGCCAACCTACCAACCGGCCATGCTGGGGCGCTACTTAGCCTTGCTCCCAAGGCTGTACTGAATGCTGAGCCCTTGGATGTATAGTAACTCTATCCTTCAAAGAGGCAATTCTAGATAAGCGGACAGTACACCTGTTTTTTATGCGGCCTCAGTTTCTGATGTATATTTTTTTTAGAAATTATCATGTAGGCTATTAATTACTACCGTAGAGACTTGTGCAAGTCTAAGGCGCTACTATAAGCAGGGAATATTTGTTAAGTTGCTCTCGTTTCATTTGTATTGAAAGCTCTATTTATGTTTAGATAACTTGTAACTTAACTCTTCGAATATATAAACATATATAAACTCCCTGTTAAAGGCCATATGCCCACCCTCCACTTGTTCATTTGTACATGTACCGCCTCCGTGGTGTAGTGGTTAGAGCGTCCGCCCGGAGAGCAGAAGGTCGCCGGTTCGATCCCCGACCGCGTCATACCAAAAGACATTAAAATATGGTACTTGTTGGTCCCTGCCTTGCGCTCAGCATTAATGGGTACAACAAGGACTGGTCGGCTCGGAGTCAGTATAATGTGTCTGAGTGGGGTATTCATGCTTCACTGCGGCATGGTATCTCAGTGGGCTAGCACTATAAAACCAGCTTAAGTCTGGGCTAGTACAAGTAGTCGCACATACCCATACACACGCATGCACGTCGTCATATGAGCGAAATATTCTCAAGCACGACGTTAAACCCAATTTCACCTCACCTCATTTGTACATGTGTTTATCAATTGACAGTTTAGTATTTTAATGCTCTCAAACTAGCTATGAAAATGTGATAATCTAGTTGTGATACTGTCCATCAACGACAGCCTTTTTAAAGTATGCATATGCATCCACTCGCTTTCACCAGGAAAACTTTTCGCGGGTCTTCCACCCATTTGAAAGTAATTCACAAACCTGAGTAAGGGACACCAAATTTTCAATCAATGTTATTCATTCATATACATGTAAATGTGTTTAGATTTAATAGTGTGCTTACCATTACCTAACTCGAGAAGATAGTGAATCAGTGTCATCGAGAACTTGGAACAATGGAACCCACACGCGCGCCCGTGCCCCATCGCACGCACTCTCAAACCCACACTCTCAAACCCACACTCAGAGTCTCACCATCACTACAGTAATATATATTTCAGCTTTATAAAAGTGTGTTACTCAGTGGAACATTAATTTCCTACGGGCTTGTGATATATATCACTTGTCAACTCCCGTATGGAATGTCTCCCCGAAGCTTGCTTAACACAGCTGCCGTATGCTCGACAATATCTTAATACAAAAAAATACCACTGCAAGGATCTCAGAATACTTTATAGACTTGCACAGGGCTCTAAAGTAATCATTAATAGTTTAAATGAGTGAGTGAGTTTAGTTTTACGCCGGCCTTAGCAATATTTCAGTTACATGGCGGCGGTCAAACAATCCAGTGATCAACAGCATGAGCTCTTTAAAGGAGATATATTGAATCACAACTTTTTAAAATATGTTATACAGGATCAAAGTATACAGTCACACACACAATGTACTTTCATTGTATTCTAAAAAGTAACAAACAACTGCACAAATCCGATAGCCAGCGCGTATGCATATTTGTAATCCCAGCTTCGGGCGAAATCGGGCTGTGACGTCATAGATGCGAGACAAGGGCCGTTTCCCTTTGTTAATGCTTATCTCTAATTGTTCGATCGGATTTCTAATAGAATTACTATACATCCATGGGCTTGGCATCCAGTACAGTCTTGGAGCAAGGCTAACTTGCTAAGTAATTCATTTATAAACACATAAGGACAGGAAAGAAACTTTCAAGATTTAACGGTTACTGTAGCAACTGGGAAAGAATTCGTTCCTTCCTGGTCGCTGTCCTATAAACTTTTAGTGAGGGTCGTATCACTGGTGCATACAACGGAAAGTGAAATACGCACGGTTATTTTCTTATTGGACTCGGTGGGGTAGCCTCATGGTTAGAGCGTTCGCCAGTCACGCCTAAATCCCGGGATTCGGTTCCCACGTGCAACACGTGAAGCCCATATCCCTTGTCCACCGCCGTGCTACTGCTGGAATATGGTTAAAGCGGCGTAAAACCATACTCACTCACTATTTCCTGATTTCAATCACAAAACAGGATGAGCTCTTCTGCTGGTAGACTTACAATAATTAAAATTAATTTAAAGGATAATTTCTAGAAAATGGAAAGAACAAGTTGTCCCGTTAACACGCTAGACTCATCTGATTGTCCCCTTATCTTGTCACTTCAAGTAGACGTTCAATCGCACGAAGTAATATTAAACCTTTAGACTTACAATAATTAAAATTAATTTAAAGGATAATTTCTAGAAAATAGAAATAGAAAGAACAAGTTGTCCCGATAACACGCTAAACTCCTCTGATTGTCCGCGTATCTTGACACTTCAAGTAGACGTTCATTCGCACGAAGTAATATTAAACCTTTAGGTGGGTGTTGAAACAAAGTACGAGGACTTCTGCAGGCAGATGTGTTCATGGTCGAGTGGTCTCAAACAATAGGGCCATTTTGTGATTGCAAGCGTTGAATTTAGACAGAGAAATGGAGTCTTTGTGTGGCATTTAAAAGAGATACACATAAAGGCGAGAATTTTATGGATGTCAACTTGTTTATTGTGATGGACACGACGTTTCGAAGCATATTCTTACTCCTTCACCTGAATATACTGAAGTTGACATCCATAAAATTCTTGCCTTAAAGAGAAATGGTAGAGAAGCGGATAATTTCTAAAAAGATATATGAATAAGATAAATATGTCGTAGCATTTAAGTCAAAATGTGGCAATCTTATTTATTTTTATATTATTTCCTTTGGTATACACATCTCATTACCAGACCGATCCTGGCGGGTTAGAATTGGTCTTCAGTAACCCATGGTTATCCTTGAAATGAAAGAAGAGCTGAGTCTGTCTACACCATAATCCTCAAAGGAATTTCATTCTCACACAACCCGTGAAGATCCGGGTCAGAATTGGTCCTCAGTAATCCATGCATGTCGTAAGAGGCGACTAACGGGATCGGGTGGTTAGACTCGCTGACTTGGTTGACACATGTCATCGTATCCTAATTGCGTGATCGATGTTCATGTTGTTGATCACTGGATTGCCTGGTCCAGACTCGATTATTTACAGACCGCTGCCATACAGCTGGAGTATTGCTGAGTGCGGCGTAAAACAACAAATGTATTGACACATTCATGTAATTATCAGACCCTATAACTATAATGTTGATCACTGGATTGTCTGGTCCAGACTCGATTATTTACAGACCGCCGCCATATAGCTGGAATACTGCTGAGTGCGGCGTAAAACTAAACTCACTCACTCACTCACTATAATCGGAGTGTTTTAACTTTTAAGGATAAAGAAACACTATAAATATGACAACATAAGCGATAAGCTTCACTACGATTCTCAACAAGGATATGTGTATAGTAATCCAGCCGTATGTATAACCTTTCTGCTTATCTCATAACGGGGACGTGTGTTGTGCCCTTAAACGCACAATGGTCTTAAGTGCACAGAAATCATAAATAAACATGAGTTGGCGGAGCTTATGTGACCACGTCATACGTGTTTCGTACGCACTACTTCTCTCTTGAACACTTTCTGTGCACTTAAGACCATTGTGCGTTTAAGGGCACAACATACGTGTCAACTCTCACGCATTTTACGGACTCACGCTTTACCTCTCTAAACTCGTGCATTATTGAAAACGTTTATGAACTATAGCACCAATTAACATAAAAATCATAATTATTTGAATAACCTAAAACCCGATTTTTCTGGGGGTCTTCGCCCCCATACAAGCCCCCACGAGGGCATCGCCCTGGACCTGACCGGGCGCTTTGATCCCTGGATCATAGCTTCGCACTTATCGGAACTCTCAGGGGTTGACAGCGATGTAGTTGGCAAACATATACACAAACCGTCAATGCGCTGGATTGCCGGCTCAGACAAAAGTAAAGTGAGCGGGGTCCCAGTTTACCCCATGGCGTTGCCTTCGAGGGGCATTATTACCCTGCTGCAACCCGTGAAGATCCGGGGTAGAATAGGTCTTCAGCAACCCATGTGCTTGCCATAAAAAGGCGACTATCTTGTCGTAAGAGGCGACTAACGGGATCGGGTGGTCAGTTTCGCTGACTTGGTTGACACATGTCATCGGTTCCCAATTGCGCAGATCGATGCTCATGTTGTTGATCACTGGATTGTCTGGTCCAGACTCGATTATTTACAGACCGCCGCCATATAGCTGGAATATTGCTGAGTGCGGCGTAAAACTAAACTCACTCACTCACTCACTCATTACCCTGCTGCACGGCCCTCCCTACACACAGACTGTCGGAATACCGGCCTGGTGAAAATATAGAAGTAAGTTAATAATGAGTAAATATTTTATTTGCGTGTCACGCAGTATACATACATATAAACATACAAACAGGACAGATTAACATATATACCACCCGGCCAGTAGGCCTATGAGACACAAGGTGTCATCAGGTTCATAAATGGATGTCAATATATCTTTACAGGCTGTGTGTAGTACAAAGAATAAAAAAACAAACTATCCAACAATAGCATGGTATAGTAAGGATGTAGTTTTACAGACTCTGTAGTTATATATAATTAAAAAAATTTTTAAAAACAAAAACAAAAAAAACAACAGTCATTAACAAGCGTCAGAAGTGCACTAATTACAATGCAAGCTGAAGCTTTCTTCTTTATACATAGCAGTAACAACTGCGGCGAGGGGAATTACTAAACTATCATTTTGCCTAATGCTTTTAAATTGATCCTCTATTGTGAGATTTCTTAGAGAATTAAATGCTGGAAAAGCGCTTAGATGTGAGCATATGTATGTAATTACAACAATGGACAGATAGAGAAACAATAACACTTCCTTGACCAGTTGATGTGATGGCAGACACGGCCAAGGGGGATGACCAAAGGCTATAAATGTCACATACAGTAATTAATGAAAGTGACAGAGTGGTACAGGCTGGCTGACAAGACAATGTACCCTGCGGTAGTGATAAGGATTAAGTGAGGCGAGGTGAGGTGAAATTGGATTTAACGTCGTGCTTGAGAATATTTCGCTCATATGACGACGTGCATGCGTGTGTGTGTGTGTATGTGCGGCTGCTTGTACTAGCCCAGACTGAAGCTGGTTTTATAGTGCTAGCTCACTGAGATACAATGCCGCAGTGAAGCATGATTACCCCACTCAGACACAGTATACTGACTCCGAGCCGACCAGTCCTTGTTGTACCCATTAATGCTGAGCGTCAGGCAGGGGCCAACAAGTACCATATTTTAACGTCTTTTGGTATGACGCGGTCGGGGATCGAACCCGCGACCTTCCGCTCTCCGGGCGGACGCTCTAACCACTACACCACGGAGGGGGTCGATAAGGATTAAGTATGCATAATTAGCATCATATATATATACTACAAAAAAAAAGTATTGGAACACCCTAAACTTTGATAGTCATATAGAAACACCCCTTTCACCCCCACCCCCTGGATCCGCCTATGATTAACACCTAGAAACTGTAAACCTCGATGGATTTGATTTCTACAGCCAATGTGTTATCTGTCGCTGGCACGTCAGGAAAGGGTAACTGATTCGGGACGGCCCTTTTCAAGTAGCAATAGAATCAACTTGCTATAATAAATGTTAACTATACATTGCCTACAGAAACATTTCGCCTATTAAAAAAGCAACAAAAATCCTTTTTACTTCTGCCATATTTTTTTAGAAATAAGCAATTTGTGGCACCACGTGGTTAAGTCAGTTCCGGATCACCAGAATATAGGGAGTAGACACTATTGTGTTTCTTTGATAATAATGCAGATATTAAACCAACAACTAAAAGTACTGCCGGAAATGCTAGAAAAATGCTTTTTGACTTATATTTAAAATTCAGAGGTATTACAGTTCCTTAAATAACAAATATCACTTTAAGAAACATCTACCTAATGTAGACCAAGGGAATAAATGTTGAGACATGCCCTAAAGTGCGTTTTTACTGATGAAAATACCCAAAACTTAGAAAAATAAGGGGTAGTGGGACGTTATTTGATACAAACATTAACTGGCTGTGTTACGTCATCAGCATGCATGGTATCGACAGGTGAAATTGACACCTGAGCACACGCTCGGGCGAGGGGTCATCTCAATAGATGTTTTCTTCAAAATGTTGAATATGTGTACGTATAGTATACGTATTGGTTATGTAAGGGATCATTTGTGTATGTGTGATTGTTTTGAAATAAACATACGAATTACTGTACATTGGAAAGAATCCTATCACTTGTGTTATCTTATTGATTGATTGTAGAAATGTGCAACGTTTTAATAAATGTTTTGCATGTCAACATTATATTTCATTGCAAAAATATGGATGTAATTCGGTCAGTTTAATCTAGTTGTGAACATTGGCCAAAGATTTAACGAAGTCACTGGTGTAGCTTCTTTAGAATATATATATTCTTCTTCTCCTAAAGTTTGTAGACCGCCCGTCTAAGTACTCCCTTGTCAAAGTTGTCAAGGATGGTTTTACGTCCCGGTTTTGCTTTTGAGACGGCCCCTGTCTTGTCTGATTTGTTTACAATATTGTAAACTTGTTGGTAAGACATACCAACAGCTCTACAAGTTCTGTATTAAACCATTTCTATACTAATGAATGGTTAACCTCTGTCTTTTTCAAGCACAAAAAAACTTATAAACCTTTGCAACAATCGACTGCAAATCGTTGGCCATAGTGGACGCTGTGATAAAGATGTGCATGCATGGCGGGAAACATATTTACCAAGACTTAACATTTATATTAATATTTCTTCAATAAAGGAACGATAATTAAGTAAAGTAACACAAACATTCAGCATTTATTTGTTTAAGAAAACCGTTAATTTATATGTTTACACCACCTGTATTATTAGCATAAATGTAAAGACTATTTCAGATTTCTGTTGTTGAACTCTGAAAAAATCTGAAGTTGTTGTTTTGGTACCAAATTTTCTCCTGTAAACTGCCCTTTAAATGCATGGGAATGTTAAATCAATTGAAATAAAAATTAGGTACACTATAGGTGAGTTGATGTATTGACAACATGATACATTTATCACCTTTCTAAAGATATTAAGGCTAAAAAGCATTTTTCTAGCATTTCCGACAGTACTTTAGTCTCTGAAATGAACATAATTTACAGAAAAAAAAGCCCAAAGTGAAAGAAATAAAATATAATGAAAAGGAGCCCTAGCTGAGACTTTCTTGAGAAATCTAAACTTGCGTGGGATTTCTTGGATGTAAATTTGCTTCAGTCTGTCAATTTGCTTCAGTCTATCTATGAGGATACACGCACATAAACGGTTCAAACAACGCTTATTCTGCATATGTTATTATTATTTGGACTTAACAATGAGATCTATGTTCGTTGTTGTTGTTGTTCCTTATTTGCTTTGATTATTTTCGTTAGCTACCAACACATCCACTTTACTTTCATTGACTGGTGATGTGGTTGGGAGTTTTACATGTCTCATAATGACTGAATAAACAGTTTAAAGTTTCTGAAAAAATATATTATTTTGTCTTGATAGTTGTAATTTACAAGTCGCATGTCAATGACACGTCAATATATATTAAAATAGTACTTTTAAAATAGTGCGCTTTGAGCATTTATTGTGAATGGAAATAGCGCGGTACAAATGGACTATGATAATTATAATACTTTACATTCACAATAGATCATCGTATAGCTAATTTCACCTAAATCATCAGCCACAAACAGCACGACCAAGTATAGTGTGATTTAACTTATATGATTGAATTTCGATATCCAGACACTTGAAAAACCAGGCCATCTCGAGCAGCAATTTACGTTCAATGTGAGACCAAGTTTGTTTACCTTTCCGTCCCACAAATACTACCGTGTGCCTACATCTAAGCGCGTGGCACGTTACACGTTTTAACACTTTGGAGGGCGAGGTCACCATCGCTCGCCTTATATGTAGCTAAGTACAGTACAAGCAAGTTTGGCAAGTCTCCAAAGTACCACATTGTGCACAGCTGGGGGGCCTGGCATGTTACACATTATGTAACACTTCAGAATGAGATCACTTTCACCCGCCTCAGCTGGGTACGAGCAGGACAAACAACTAGCCTCTAAAATGAACGTCATATTTTACAGGTCATAATAAATAAAATAATATAATGAAAAGAAGTTCTGAGACCTTCTTCATTTTCAGACCTCTAGACTTGCCACATATTCTAGACGTTCATTTGCTTTCTTACATATTACCTGCGAAGATCCGGGTTAGAATTGATCATCAGTAACCCATGCTTGTCGTAAGAGGCGACTAACGGGATCGGGTGGTCAGACTCCTGACTTGGTTGACACATGTCATCGGTTCCCAATTGCGCAGATCGATGCTCATGCTGTTGATCACTGGATTGTCGGGTCCAGACTCAATTATTTACAGACCGCCGCCATATAGCTGGAATATTGCTGAGTGCGGCGTAAAACTAAACTCACTCACTAATAGTATCGATATATATTCAACATAGGAGCCTACATGTATACCTACATATAGACTATATACCTGCGTGAGACTTTAAAATTAATGGCAGGCTGTAATCTTCATTAGGTAAGTTTACATAATCTGTCTCAATGACACGTGAAGATCCGGGTCAGCAACCCATGCTTGTCGTAAAAGGTGGCTAACGTGGCCAGGCGATCAGACTCGCTGACTTGGTTGACACATGTCATCGTATCCCAATGTGTATCTATCGATGCTAGGCCTGCCTTTAGAATCCCCCACCAAATAAGCGCTCGTGAAATCAAAACATATTTGTATCTTTTCTGTTTGAGAACATTGTTGACATCACGACCTTGTTATTAACGATGTCGTTGCAATATTGTTGTACAAATGTATTACACCGACTCCCTCGGCTGTGTTCCCATGGTGACAGTGTTCAGTGAGTGAGTTTATTTATTTTTATTTTCGTTTTCTATTTCCATGGCGACCAACCAACCATAATCTGTCTTACGTCACCATTGGGCTACTACTGAAAAAGCAAAATGCCCCTGGTAAATTTTATTTTCCAAATATCAGTATTTCATTTACAAACAAACACATTCTGTTTTCTTTCTGGAAGTCATAACTTTAACCACGTACGGCACATTGTGACTATAACTGCCAGTGAGTTTAGTTTACTTTTACGCCACACTCAGCAATATTCCAGCTATATGGCGGTTCTCTGTAAATAATCGAGTCTGGACCAGACAATCCAGTGATCAACAGCGTGAGCATCGAGCTACGCAAATGGGATACGATGACATTTAAGTGTAAAACACGGATCATTTCGCTTGGCAAGTCTTTATAATCTGTCTCCACGTCACCACTGGGCTCCAGGTGCAAATTATATTTTGTAAATATCTGTATTTCTATAACAAAATAAATTACGTTGTTTTCTGTCTGGGAGTCCCAACTAGAACATCCATGACAGCCTTGGCTAAATTATGACTATGAGTAAGAATTAACTGTAAACCGCATGGGAGATTCCATTTCAATAATCTGGTAAAGGTTATTTGTATAAAGGTAGCAAGATCTCGTGTTCTGGGCTCAATTTGGATTTCTTTTGACACAACTTTATATTTTGTAGAAACCATGAAAGTGACAATATTTCTTGGACAGTATCAAGATCCCGTGATTCCTGGGCTCAATTTGTTTGATTTCTTTTGACACATCTTTTTATTTTATAGATACTTGTATTTTGAAAGTGACAATATTTCTTGGACAGTGGAAGTTACATAAACGAGACATGATTTCCATAGATACATGTTTTTATTCCATGTTCCCGACCCGTGAAGATCTGCGTTAGAATTGGTCTTTGATTAACCCATGCTTGTCGCAAGAGACGACCAACAGGATAGGGTGGTCAAGCTCGCTGACCTTTTTGGCAATGTCATCGTATCCCAGTTGTGTAGGTTCATGCTCATGATGTTGATCACTGGATTGTCTGATCACTGGGGATTGGTTAAAGCGTTGGTCGTCAGACCGGGTTCGATTCCCCACATGGGCACAATGTGTTAAGCCCATTTCTGGTGTCCCCCGCCGTGATATTGCTGGAATATTGCTAAAAGCGGCGTAAAACTAAACTCAGTCAGTCAGTCCAGACTCAGTTATTTACAGACCGGAACCATATTGCTGGGTGTGACGTTACACAGGAAACAAACATTTTCACTTTCATAAATCTCATTTTACTTTGTGCTCACTAAAACATTTCAGATATACTTTGAAATATCATGGATTCTCGTACGTTAAGTCAGTATCCGAGAACGATAGGAATGAGTAAGTTAAATATTTGCATGTTTGTTTATATTAGTTCTGTAGTATAACCAATTAAGCCAACACATGTACAATTATGTTAATAGCTATGACAGTCATATGGACTGTTGTCATCAGAGATATATTCGAACTTTATGCAATGAAATAATTATCGTATACACCTTACAATTTTCGGTTTTGCATGTCTTCCTAGTAAAAGTCGCACGTTAGTTCCTCGTATAACTTTCGGTTCAGCGTGTATTCTTGGAAAGTCAGTCAGTACCACTTTCGGTTTTGCTTCCTTTTGTAAAATTACGAGATATGTTGGCACTCGCAGAATAGACATCACCGCGGTCACTCGCCTACCCAGAGTTCCATGCGGCCAGCGTGGTACTTACAGCATTTGTTTCTAATCGAGTCATCACTTCGCGGAGTGTGCAAGTTGCGGTGTGCTTGAATGTGACATTTTGGGGCAGAGGCGCGCGCCAAAACGCACCTCAACACCTCTCCCAAATCTAATTGGTTGAATGGATTCAGCGCGCGCCAGCAGTCATTTGCAAGAGAAGAGGACCAAGCTAATGGTATTGATTTTTTTCTTACAGTACGCAAGAGTGATTTTATTTGATGACGCATGTTTGTTGTATAAAGCAGAAGAAGGGATAACAGCGCCGTTCGTTGTTTGTAAAGAACAACCGAAACCAAAATGGACGCCATGTTAATACCGGAAATAGACTTTCTATCGCTGTTCACGTATGAAAACCGCGGAGAAGCATATTTCGCCCTATTTATAGTGTTCATGAGTTGAATTTTGCAGATGGTACGTGGATTATGATGGAATAATTAAATTTTACGGAGTCTGTGGCTTGGTAGTGAGGACATGTTGTGAAAAATTGATATTTGTCGGATTAATCCTCTGAACTCCGTGATATGGCGTGCCACGAGCTCAGCCTCAGAAGCCATGTGGCTGCTTGGCCCTTGACATTGGTCTTTGCAATTGTTTTCCATAGTGTCCTTTCTTTTGAACCAATTGTTCCTACTGGTAAATTGTGCTTAACATGTTAAATTGTAAGTTGAGTTTTGTCGGGTAAACTTGACTCGGCAGACAGGGTTATAGCTGAAACGGCCCCACGGCAGAACGGACCCAAATGCTTTGACTGAAATGGCCCCATATTTCGAAAGATAAATATATAGATCTGGGCAAGCAGAATTGATATAAAGGCAATGTTGCTTGTGTTATGATGACATGACAGACTCACCATTCTTTGATGAATAAAGAAAGACATCTTGAATAATTGAATTATACATTTGAGAGCTTTCTGTTATGTTGTGTGATTTTAATGATAGTCCAACAGTATCTTTGACATAACTAGTATCGTTGACTATGTAAAACATGGTGCTGTTACTGTTGAACAGACATTGTGTAATATTTTGCTGATCTAAATACAAAGTACCAACTAATGTGTTTTCATGAATACTCTGCCAACCAACGGTATATATGATCTTCAAATGTTATATCTGAATCTGAAAAACATAATTTTGAAAATTTACCTTTAAATTTGTAAAGTTCAACTCATATTTTCTCATCAAATGCTCTTTCTATAAAATGTTTACCTTTAACCTTACCAAAATACTTTTTGCGATGAGCATATATGTAATACTATTGTCCACAAATGTAAATCATGGTCTGGGCATTCCAAAACTACTATTTCTATTAAAATCGGTCAAACCAAACCAGAGTTATTAAATTAAACCATCCAGTTGTCGATTAAAATATTGCGATAACTGACATGACATGTTGCACCTTAAAAGGGCCCCTGCACGGAAGTCACGCACGGTAGCTGATGACAACCGGCTTCATATCAAAGCTAATTCATTCCTGATTGTGAAAAGTCACATCCTGTTTGGTCGCCAGAACTGCACCACATTTTCACCATTTTGGGGGGTCTGGCTTCTAGACCAATTATGTAACTTCAGATTACACTAAACTTGAAAACAAATACATCGTCAAGAACGTTAATAGTACTGCTGTGTGTGCCGCTAGGAGTATGTTGTTAGGACGTTTTCTGTTTTCAATATATGTTAAATGTCAATATAAATGCTCAAATATATTTCACGTCATTTTTTTGCAGTTGTACGGGGTCATTACAAGCAACATAGTTGATAACAACATCGGGACTATTTGCGTCGGGGCCGTTTTAGCCAATTTGGGGCCGTTTTAGCCAAGCAAAATTGGGGCCGTTTTGTCATGGGGCCGTTTTAGCCTGATCCCGGGCAGACTCGAAGCCATCATGAAGTGACCAAACCAAATATGTTCTTATAGACTTCAAGAGCACCTGCTTGAAGAAATCAGTGTTCACCTCAGCATAAGTCACGTAAATAATACAGCATCAAATAGTAAAACTCAATGTTGATTTTAAGTACAGATTCAAAGTACTTAAACAAATTAGCAATCTTACACATAGGGAGGACTTGCAAGATTAATCTTCTCAATGAAAGTTTTGTGGAAACACCTCATTCTGATTTTGTAGAGCATAACTTGTGAGCTCTAAAATTCACTCTAAAAAACTACTGATGCTCCTTAAAACAGGTTCTGCTTTCTAAATATGTGCATTTGCTAGAATATAGCAAGTGTACTTCCATATGCTGTGTTGTTATACATCTGTTGATAGTCATAATACTAATATGGGACATGATATCACATTTAGGTATGATAAGACAGGTTCTTTTGTCTTTTCCCAAAAGTTTATTTTTTGCTTAATGATGTTAGTAAATAGAAACGACACAACCCTTTTCACATTCATAAGATATCTCTGCCAAAAGCCAAGCCGATTGTACATTTGTGACTATATCATGAGCAGATATTTGTTTCAGCAGTATTACAGCTGTATGAGTTTGTTTGTAAACAAATCAGGTCTGAACCAGACAATCCAGTGATTGTCACCATGCGATACGATGACAGGGCATGTGTTTATGAATCACTATGAAATAGTGATGATACCAGGTGTTTGTGAAAAGGTGAGCATATCCTGCTCCACCAGTGGCACCCGTCGTAAACATAGTCTAGTCTTTTGTTCACCTGAAATAAGTCGGGAACTTACAGTATAAGTCAAAATTCGGCAGGGTTTTACATGACGATGATTCCTGCGTATTTGGTTTCATTTGGTGGTGTGGACTTAACAATGTTGTTACATTTCGACTCTAAAAATACTATCATAAAGGTCTGTGAGTCAAGCTTGACCCAAGTTTTATGAGTGGCCCTCACAATTCAGTTCAATCAAATCCGTACCACAGCCATGGTTGTACATGGGTACCATGTGTGGTCTTAGAATCATTTACAGGCGTATTTATCTGAAAAGTATTGTTTTATTGTTTATTGATCTGTTTATACAGGACTAGCAATATTGTGGTGCATACATGAAACGAAACACAAGATTACTGATACTCCATTAAATTCCATTCAGTACTCTAAATGTACTCTTAAGGTTTTCCAGTACTCCTATATTGAAAAAATAAAAGATACTCCATTAAATTCCATTCATGCTATACTCCTGATGTTAAAAAATTATCTGGAGCCCTGATCCCAATTGGTAGGAGGATGTTCATGACATTTCGGTCCATATTTAAATCGTTGACAAAGGTTGTTATTGTCAACAATGGAGAAGTCACCTGTGATTATGTCCTGCAGGTTGGTAGCAAAATTTTAAGTCTTGGCAGCCTCATGAGGTGGAATTTACATGGTGATCTGCCAATTCCATGTTCTGTAACACGTTCCTGTAATTGAACAACATGCATAAAATTGTGTCTGTATAAGAGAACCAGGCTTTGTGGAAATATGAAATAAACATTTCAAGCAGCAGGACGTTGACTGTTGAAGAACACTTCTGGTGATAAGAGTTATGTTTCCTCTATAATGACAAATTAATTTCCCTCCCATTATTACTTTGCTTTCCATTTTCATCAGATAAGTCCATTGCAGTGACAGCTGAACATCCTGAATTTTCCATCTGTGAATCTGTGATAAGTCAGTGTTTATCCTTAACCCCGAAAAGCTGCAGGCTGTAAAGACCCAGAGGCATATAACATTGTGGGTCCTGATCAGAATGTGTAGGCCCTAAATAACACTGTTAGTTATTGGGGATGAAAAAGCTGTCGCCCAAAAAGACTTACGGAAACAAAAGTTGTGTGTCCACATGGTTTTCAGTCTGCTTCAGGTCTAAGGACCGACGGTAATTTCGAACACTGATAAAATGATAATTACAAAGCACCATTCAGCTCTTCAAGGCACTAGCCAAGAGAAGTGATTTGAACAAGTCAGCATTAATGTTGTTGCAGTTACTTGGGCCAAGGTACATGACCATAAATATAACTTTATGCGAGTTGTACAATGAATTTATGAAAACATGGAAAGGATTTCAGGTCATCTTGCAAAATGTTTTTTCATTTTGTACAAATGTTTGTGCTTCACGGCTTGTTTACCAGATGAAACCATCTTGATGTTCTGAATGAGATGTGAACCAAAGGTACAGATTGTTGTCACAAGAATGGTTTTGTCAAGATGGTATTCATTACTGAAATGTTACACACATATTCATGTGGTAGAGCTTGTCAACATACCTGGTTCTTATATTCATATATACTACATAGATGATTTCATGAATAGTCAGAACAATGAAGGAAGTCTTTTAATGTTTACCAGGGAAAATGGTGATGTAAAGCATTCACAAATATGACCTGTACATGTGAATAATTGGGCTGCCTGTGCATGTGTTTGGGATGAGTACCACCAGTGTCATCACCATTTGATGGTGATTCATAAACACGAGCTCCGGATATGGACAGAATCATCTCAGCTGCAGGGGCTGAATGGGTTAGATCGCTGATTTTGTGTGCTGGCGATTGGGTTCCTCACTGAGAGCTGGATGGAGGGGTAGCCTAGAGGGTAAAGTGTTCGCTCGTAACACTGAAGGCCCTGGGTTGATTCCCCACATGGGTACAATGTGTGGAGCCCATTTCTTATGTCCCCACCGTGATATTGCTGCAATACTGCTAAAACCTGCGTAAAACCCAACTCACTCACTCTCAGAGTGTGGTTTCAATCTCGGATGGTGGTTGGGTAGCCTAGTTCTTAACGCATTTCACTTGTAATGCAGAAGATCTAGGTCTGAATCCACACATGGCAACAATGTGTGAAGTCCATTTCTGGTGTCCTCCACCATATTTCTGGAATATTGCTAAAAACATTGTAGAACTAAACTCACTGAAATCCTGCTTTGGACTGTACCTAAAAGCAGAGGCCCAGATAAGCTGCGTATCCGGGTAAAATACGCATAGAAAATTTCCATTTACGCGTTGAAAAATAATTGTTGTGTACCAATTACGCATTTACAATGTTAGATACGCAGAAAGTTAAAAACAAATGCGTACGGAATATATTTAAAAAAATTGCTTGCGTAATGAAAAAGACATCGATTGCTATTAAGTTGTACTGTTAGTATAGGACAAGTGTTGTACTGTCAGTATAGGATGAGTGATATTTTATGAAATCATTTCCATTATATTTAAGTTAGTTTTGATTAGATATGACATAAGGCAGTAAACTTACTCAATGACATAATACTTTGGTGAGTAAAATGACTGAAATACGCACATATTTGAAAGCAGTTGGTAACTGAAAATGAAATACCCACTCAACATTCATAATACCCACTCCCAAAAAATACAGTGGGTACAGAACCCACATGAGCTACAGGTTACACACCACCAAATGTTTTCCCATAGACTTCTATAGTAGCCTTATATTTTTTTTAAAAGAATCCAGGCTATCAACAGCCATTCCATGTGCACATGGGTACACTCTGGCCTTTAAACTACCATAAAAACACACTATCTGGCCAACTTGTCAGGCTCGTTTTGCGAGCACAGGAAGCGGAACACATCAACCCCAGATCCGCACCAAATGTCACCTACTGGAAAATATCTGTACACACAATAAGCATAAGTCATGGTGATGGAAATCACAGCACTGAATACTTAAAATTGTGGTCAGTTTTAATTACTGGTTGGATATGCTTTTAAAAAACATAAACATCTTACACTATTTCATCCAATCACAGCTGTCACATGTCTTTATCTCTTCATTTGTTTACATACGCATCTCGCTCAGTGAGCAAGCGATTCTCATTTAGTGTAGTATAACCTGTAATCTTATCTGGAGCTCTGTAAAAGTACTAGAGTCTGTACTTTATCGAGAAAATGTAATCTGAATTATGACGTATGTTACAGAACAGCTGATAGATGGGAAACAACTTATATATATGCTTTGTGTGTTTTATTGTTTTGTTTGATTTTGCATGACCGAGAGAAAAGGTGAAAAATGTATTTTTTTATGTGTTTTCAGTGAACAATTAACAGTGATATCTAGAGAGTGTTAAAGCGCTGCAGCAATGTCGGGTAGAGCAAGAGGAAGAGCTCGAGGAAGAGCCCGTGGTGGTTCGGAACAACAACAGGCACGTCAGGCCAGGGGAAGAGGCGCAAAAGACAGAGGTAAACGGAAATATGTTTATGCTGATTTATTAATTTAAATCTTTTGGTGGATTTCTGTCTTTAGTAAATTTGTGTAAAATTAACTAAACTAAGAATTGGTGGTGTAATACTTTTGAATTGTTATTTTTCACATGTAATTTTCAGAGCATTTTTGTACTTTTTATTTATGTCTCCTTCCATTATGTTCTTTTTGTTCTTTTTGTTCTTTGTTTAACACTGCACTAAGCAATATTCCAGCTATTAGACAGCAGTCTATAAATAGTAATGTCTGGACCAGACAATCCAGTGAGTGACGCCATGAGCATCAGTTTATGCAATTGCGATATACTCCAGCGTGCCACTTTAGACAAACTCACTTGTACATTGCGATATGCTTGTTGTATATGTTGCAATATTAATTCCAAAGAGGGGTGGGTTGTGAGGACGTATCCCTATGTGTGTTAATGTCAACCACTGTTTTTCTGTAGCCCTTTAGAGGCGGTGGGATAGTGTAGTGGTTAAAGCGTTCGTTCGTCACGGCGAAGACCCGGGTTCGATTCCCCACATGGGTACAATATGTGAAGCCCATTTCTGGTGTCCCATGTCGTGATATAGCTGGAATATTGCTAAAAGCAGCGTAAA
Organism: Haliotis rubra; assembly: GCF_003918875.1. Lineage (NCBI taxonomy): Eukaryota > Metazoa > Mollusca > Gastropoda > Lepetellida > Haliotidae > Haliotis > Haliotis rubra. The sequence continues at coordinate 54,480 of NW_025765435.1, forward strand.
ATTAAACTCACTCACTCTGTAGCCCTTCATAATGTTATGAGGGATAAGTGGCTAGCCTAGTGGTTAAAACGTTCTCTGGTCACGCCGAAGACCCAGGTTCGATTCCCCACATAAGAACTGTGTGTGAAGCCTATTTCTGGTGTCCTGACCCAGGAAGATCCGGGTTAGAAATTAGATTGATCTTCCGTAACCCATGCTTGGTCAGGCTCACTGACTTGGGTTAACACATCATCGTATCCTAATTGCATAAATCGATGCTTATACTGTAAAACAGTCGATTGTCTGGTCCATTTACAGACCGCCACCATACAGCTGCAGTACTGCTGAATGTGACGTAAAATTAAACCTAAACTAAACTTGGTCCCGAGCCTAGATATTGCTGGAATATTACTAAAAATGGCACAAAACTAAACTCACTCACTCATGTTATGTTGGAAGGTGTACAGCAGAGAAGCTGCAGCAGCCCCACCCCCGCCTGCAGGTGCAGGGGCGGGTCCCCCTCCTGCCAGTGGCCGTGCCTCCTACAGAGGAGGGGCCAAGGAGCCCCGGCCTGGGATGGCAGGAGAAGTACCCAGAGCGCCAGTAGAGGAGATAGCAGCCATGTCCATCGGCACTGGAGATGCTAGTGAGGTGGGAAGGAAGAGATCAGACTTCCGTTACACTGATCTCAACACAAGGCCGGCACACATAGCAGATAAGAGGGGTATGAGGAATTACTATTTCTTGTCTTAAGTTTTCTGCAACGGTTTGCTTTTGCAAAGCAAAATTCAAGTTCAAATTGACTTTTTCAGTGAACAGTGCAACTTCTGCATGTCTTTTTCTGACAGAAAAATGTTGTGTCGCACTGATTGAAACATGTTTTTATCAAAATAATTGAATAAACAGAGCTACAGATAATTTTTTGGGTCAATGAGTTATGTACTCGCTTGTGTTCATCTCAATTGGGTATCCTAATTTTCCTTTAAGTAACCAAATAAATTGTACCAACCTCACTCAAACTCATTTTGGTACTTTGCCATCTTCCATTAATTGTAAAAATATAATAAAGTTTAAATGTTTTTTATTTATATTTGATCTGTAATATGAGAATCGATAAGGAAGACTGCAAGTTGCTAAGTTTATTTGTTGAAATAGAACCCCTAAATATACCTCAGTTATTTTATCTATCCACCGGTACGCAAGCTAAGATTTTATATCTTTGCGTGTACGCATGTAAGATCACATTTATTGAGTATTTACAAAAATTCGAGCGTACTTGTACGCAATAGACTCGATAGGAATTGAGTTTTCACATAAATATTTGCGTAATTTACGCAGATACGCAGCTTATCTGTACCTCTGAATAAAGATGCTTTTACTTTGCATCATGAATATTAAGCAGGGGATGCAAATAAACATCTACTTGACCAAATGGTGATAACAGCCAAGGGGCGTTTGGGTAGCCTAGTGGTTAGAGCGTGATGTTGCTGGAATATTGCTAAAAGCGGTGAAAAAACAAAGTCACAGTCAAATAACATTGAAATACACCTTCTAAAAGGTTGGTAGTTGTTAAAACTTGTGGAATGTGTTTAACATGAATGAAACTTGTCTTCACTTGTAGTCTCAATTTTCATCAAGGGAAAGAAACCTTTCATAATTTCCCACTAGACCACAGGACCAGTGAGTAGACAATAATTAGTGGTCCTGTCTATACTTCACTAGTACAAAATAACTTTTGCAGATTGACTTTAAAAATTCACTGGCCACCAGGACCACTGCAAACTTATCATTTAGTGGTCCTGATGAATTTATACTAGCCGGGGATCACAGGACCAGCGTAAATTTGGCACACTGTTTGTCTATGTTAAGCATTGTTTATATTGCAGGGCAGGGATAGAAAAAAATTGCATTTCTAATGGTGCCATAAGGTACTAGACAGATAATTTAGGTGCGCATTTGTGAAAATATACGTAAAGGAACACAGGAAAATTCAAGTGTTCTTTTAATATTTTCTAGGTTTCATCACCTGCTTTGAATAGTGGTGCGGTGATGAAAACTGGAAAATAATAAAGGAAAGCTTGAATATACCTGTGTTCCTTTATTTGTTTCTCTATGTATATGTGTGCCATGGGACATTAAAAATTGAAATGGCACAGACTAAAAATACCATGATTCATTAAATAGAAAATACGATAAATTTTACCAACTCAGTTGATTTACAGGGTTCAAAAAAAGTTTTAAAAGCCACTTGCCATAGGGCAAGTGACTTTAAGAAAGTAACTTGTCCTAACTAAGTTTCCACTTGCCCTGATTTTATGACATAATCATGATGATGTAATTATGAAAGAATAAATCAACATGGTATTTGATGTTATGTTTACTGGACTATTTATTGAAAAGTGATAAATAGCCAAAAAAGATAACTCTACTTTATTATCATTGCGAAATTTAATAACTACATTTTGAGCAGATATGAAATTAAATCCAAGTGTATTTGCAGTTTGAAACCGTAAGTGGAAATTATCTATTACTAGCCCACGGACAAGTAAGATACCATTATTTGATTGCCCGAAATGAAAACTGACTTGTCCCGAGGGTCGGGTGATGGGATTTTTGAACACCTGATTTAAAATCCATTTTGCACCCTATCAAACTGTTTTTAATGGTACCATCTCTCACAGCTTAACAGGGGCCTGGTCCTTGTGAATGCAGTTGCTCGCGTTTGGAATGGTAGCATGGTCCAGGACAAGTGAAGATGAACTGTTCTTGCACTCATGCTAGTGTTGAAGAAATCCAGCCCTCAAGTTGTCTTGATGTTTAACTGATTATAAAACATTAACTTGAAATGACGTAATTGTTTAATTCAGTCCATATTGGATTTTACGGCAAATTTTTAAGAATTCCGCAACAAATTTAAGCAAATTCTGCATCCTATTTTTCAAAATTCTGCAGTTAAATACCTGAAGAAACAACAAAAAATGTTAAAGAATTTTAAACTTTTTTTCTTAAACCCAAAGCTACAACCGTTTTAGAGCTTCATGACATTCTAGGTACACCCAGCATTTTGTTTTTATCTTGCAGGATGATTTTTAGATCTAGAAAGATTATCTAAAACAGCACTCTTACGAGTGTGATCAGGACTGACATTACAAACTCTGCAAACTATCCTTTTGTTTTATAGTCAATCTTGATTCAACTTTCAAAATAAGTAAACTCCGCTGCAAGAAAACGGCCAATTCTGCATGAAAATGCGTTTTGCGTGGCCCAGTCATTTTTCTGCATTAAAAGGTAATTTCCACAATTTATTCTGCAACTGCGGAACCATGAAGTCCAGGACGGACTGTTAATTGGATCATCAAAAGGAATGGGCACGTATATTTTTACAAATGCACACCTACTTTATTTGTGTGGTGCCCTATGAGTATGACACCCTTAAAAACCTACATTTCTATCTCTGTAATTATAAAGTAGTCAATATAACATGTTACATTTGTGATTACACTTTCACAGCAAAGAGAATCAAGGGATACCTGAGAGTATGTTTTACCACAGTTTGAATTCAGTGAAGTTTTTGTGTTCCAGGAAACTCTGGCCGGCAGATGCCTGTGTTGTCAAATTTCTTCCGCCTGGAGACAGCGCCTGATTGGATGTTGTATCAGTATCATGTGGACTTCAATCCACCAATAGACTCCAGGAGATTAAAGAATGCCTTATTAATGCCACATGTTGAAAGACTGCTTGGAAATACCGGGCTTTTGATGGCATGATCTTATACTTACCAAGAAAACTACCGCAACAGGTGAGCTTTGTTTGTCTTTTCTTGTTTTGTGCTGAACTCAATTGGGTCGTGTAGCCTAGTGGTTGATGTGTTGGCTCGTCACACCAAATGCTCGGGTTTGATTCCCCACATGGGTACAATGTGTGAAAGTTAAAGCCCTTCACTCAGCTATACTCTCGTTGTATGATGGTGGGTAGCCTGGTGGTTAAAGCGTTCGCACACCAAAGACCCAGGTTTGATTCCCCACATTGGTACAATGTGTGAAGCCCAGTTTTGGTGTTCCCTGCCATGAAATTGCTGGAACATTGCTAAAAGCAATGTAAAACCAAACTCACTCACTGTGTGATGGTTGTCTTAAAATGGAGATTGGATGAGGCAATCCAGTGATTAATATTGCAGGCATCAATGTAAACAAGGGGGGGAGAGATGCTATGACATGCGTCAACCAAGTCATAGACCTTACCAACCTCATTTTTTAATCAATTTTAGCCTGAACCTTCTTGGTTAATAAGCATGTAAATATTGGCAGTTGTCTTGCTAGTCATGAAATAGCATTTTTGGGCTGATTTGTGAGATTGAATACCTACAACTGCAAACACATTTTGGACTCCAGGTGGAACTGCACACTCAGGTCCACATCTGGTTTAGACTTAGTGTCCAGTAGAATATCTGGGTTAGGTAGGAAAACAATATATGGATGAACAACTTCTCTATTACCCACAACGAAATGTCACTCACACTGTAATAAAGACGTTCATCCATATATTGTTATCTTTCCTTACTACTCAACATCTAAATGCCTCTCCAATATTATATGTTGGTTAGAATTGCTCTCCAGTAGGCTGTCACTGTAAGTCCCCATGGTCCCTAGTATGGTGATCTACCTTCAGTTGTTGGCGATCTATAGCCCAATTTTACATTGTATTGTCCAGAAATAATTTTCTACTTTTAAAGATATATGCTAGCTAGTTTTAACTCAATCTGTGATAATCTAGTGGTTTTACTGTCCTTCGTTGACAGGGTTTTATATATTATATGTATGTATTACAAATTTAGAACTAGTTTTAGTCACGATATGGCTGAGATATTGCCGATGTGACTTTAAATCTTAACTCACTCACTCACTCACTCCAATAGCCTGTGTGGGTTAGAACTTATAGCCCACATTGTTGAGAATAGCCAATCTGAGTAAGATTTAGTCCCAGTGAACATTTGCCACCCAGAAGAGTGTACAGTGTTCACAATTGATGATTTGATTGATGTGTGGTTGTTTGTGGTTCATTATATTACTTTACTTTAAGTTTTCTGTTACTTTCAGCTGACCGATGTTGATGACTTGTTTTATCTCTGTATCATTTTGTAGTTAAATATAATTCCAATGTTGTGACTGTTTCCTTTCAGACAACTGAAGTCTTCTCCACCAGAAATTATGACAGTGCCCAGATCCGTATTACAATCACACTTACAAACGAGCTGCCTCCAACCTCCCCACAGTTCATTCAAGTGGCAAACATTCTCTTCCGCAAGTAAGTATCGTTATTTTACACAGAATATGATATCAGATGAAGTTTAATGTTACTTAGTGTTTTTTCCAGACTGCCGCAATACCGCGATATTGTGACAAATAGAGCATAGAGCTGCGTCCCAATAACTAGATAGTCTTTCTTCACTCAGGTTCTTTCGGGCTGGTTTGTGTTTTGCTACGTTGCAAAACTTAAAGATTTATTACAAGAATTTCTGAGTTATAAATAGTTCATCTCCAGAAAAAGCCTGACATTTGGACCTTTTACCCTAAAAGATCCCTAAATTCATTTTAGTGTTGAAAAAGGCCCTAATTACCATTAATTTGCCCTAAAAAGGTGACCCGTGAAGGTCCGGGTTAGAATGAGCCTTCAGTAACCCATGCTTGTCGTAAGAGGCGATTGACTAACAGGTGGTCAGGCTCGGGATGTTGTCAGGTTCGGTTCCCTGACATGCTGTTTACTGGTTGACTCACATGTCATTTACAGGTTCCCAATAGCTGAAATCGATGCTAGTGTGCTGTGGATCACTGGATTGTCTGGTCCAGACTCACCACCCACTCACTTATTTCACACTCACCCACTCACACCCGCTGCCACTATAGCTGGAATATTGCTGAGTCCACTCACTCATAAAACTCCATGCTCTCCACTCACTCACTCACTCACTCACTCACTCACTCACCACTCACCCACTCACTCACTCACTCACCCTAAAAAGGCTATTTAACAAAACTTATCGAGATTAATTTATGACAAGCATACCTTGCAATGACAGTGGTGTTAAGTTTTCATCATGTTTCATAACTAGAGGTGTAATGTTTGTTTACTTTCAGGTACCTGTCTATGATCGAGATGAAACAGATAGGACGGCATTACTTCAACCCATCTTTGTCTATAGACATTCCCAGGCACAAGTAAGCATGTTTTGATGTAGGACTTATCAACTGCTATTCCCTCTAAATATTTTAAACCACCTCTGTGATGAAAGTAGAGGAACATCTGCCCAGAGAACAGAAGCTCAACGGTTTGATTCACTGGCTAGAAATAAGATAACCATCTGAGATTGCTGGTGCTTTTCAGTGCGGGGCTACCCGTGAAGATCTGGGTTGGAATTAATCTTCAGAAATCCATGCTTGTCTTAAGAGGCAACTAACTGGATTGGGTTGACAGGCTCACTGACTTGGTTGACACATGTCATCGGTTCCCAATTGCGTAGATCGATGCTCTTGGTGTTGATCACTGGAGTGTCTGGTCCAGGCTCGATTATTTTCAGACCGCCGCCATATAGCTGTAATATTGCTGGGTGCGGCGTGAAACTAAACTCACTCACTCAGTGCGGGGCTGGTCATGGCCAAGGTCGTAAATTGCAAACAGGCACAACACAGGCCTGTTTGCGATGAATAAATGTATGTAAACACATGGCAGTTAGGTCTAAAAACCTAAGTACTGCTTTGATTTTTATATTGCATGTCTCATTTCGTAGGTAAATCTGTTGTGTATAGTTTAAACGGGTTATATACAGTGAGCATTGTTAAGATGAACTTGGTGTGTTGACCTCGTTACGTCTCTTCCCTTTTATATAGTGTTGAGACCCCGACAGTGACAGTTATAATAATAATATAGTCGAACTCTGATAACTCGATATCTCAGTTGTCTCGATATAACATCTCGGTCCCGGCAAAATCCTTCATAATTTATCATTATTCAAGCTCTTATAACTGGATGCGGATGTCTATTTCGGATATCTCGATATAATTTCATAGTCCCAACAAGCAAAATTACCCTTTTACCTCTATCTGCAAAGAAACTCAATATTAACCTACCTTTAATGGGCAAGTATCCCTCTGAACTGAGGTTGTTTCCACACGTTTAAACACGCTGCGGCATGAATCAAAGGGATGCGGTAGTGTAAACTAATTAGGGCTACTTGATTTGAAGGTGTCACTTGTTTGGTATGTAATTAGGATAAATTAAGAAGGCATTAATTAGGAAGTACTCATTGTTACGACTAAACACTACTGATAACGGATTATAGTTTCGAACCAAAACATTTCTTTCATTAGTAACCTGGATCTTCATTTGTGATGATATTCCCTGGTAGTATGTCTCGAAGTTCGGATAACTCGATATTTTTTCTTGGTCCCATGAATATCGAGAGAACGGTGCTCGACTGTAGTAGTGATAATGTGTCTGCCAAACTCCACACTAGATATGCTCACTGTCATAGTGCTAATCATCAACAACACAGCACATTATTACCCTAGATAATCCAAGCTGTCTGTTAGGCCGCAGAAGGTTAATAGTCATTTGACTTATACCACCGGGTACCCATTTTCTGCTCGGTGAACAGCAGAGATGCCAACCCATACAATTTTATCGTATTTGTTACGAAAAAACAACGCAAAATACGCTTGTACGATAGGCCACTAACAGAATTGCATCCCAGAATGATGCTTGCAGCTCATGCTGTTGATCACTGAAGTGTCTGGTCCAGATTCGATATCGTGTGAATTCTACAGAGTATGGTGTTAAACAACAATCGATCATGTGAAGTGACTTGGACATTTTGTTAATTTGTTTAGATCCCATGCATGTATTAATAATATGTTGTGTGTGTGTTTGCAGGTTGCAGGTGATGCCTGGCTTCACTACATCCATCCTGCAGTACGAGAAGTCTGTTCTGTTGGGTGCAGATATTGCCCACAAGATACTCAGGTCGGACACCGTGCTTGACATCATGTATGCCATCTATGAGCAAGACAACAGGAATTTCTATGACAAAGTTTTCAAGAAGTTTGTTGGTTCCATCGTTCTTACAAGGTATGTGTGGCCCTTGAATTTTTTTTTAGCTTTTTTCCTGAGTACGTGTTTCTTGTAAGAGACAAATTGACAAATTGCGAATTAATGATCCAAGTTGGTGACTTTGTTGATTCATGACACTGTATCCGAATGATCAACAGGGTTCACACGAGGTTTTTGAAAGGCATTTAGAAGTTGGACGAACATGAATACATAATGCGTTTCATGGATAACAACTTCTTTTTTATTCTTTATACAATGTTTCAGAGCTAATTCTTGCTCCATCATTCACCTGATGATTCGAAGTTCGGTAGCCTAGTGGTTAAAGCGTTCACTCGTCATGCCGAAGACCTGTATTCGATTCCCCACATGGGTACACTGTGTGAAGCCCATTTCTGGTGTCCTCAGCCGTGATATTGCTGAAATATTGCTAAAAGCGGCGTAAAACCATCCTCACTCACTCTCCTGATGAAGGAGCAAGAATAAGCTCTGAAACGTATTAAGAATAAAAAAGAAGTTATCCATAAAACCTGTCATGTATTCATGGTTCCCATGGTCTTAAGAAATCTTGAAATTCGAACATTTTACATTAAAAAAAGCCATATTTTTACCAAACTGGTCAAGTTATGAATTTGCAGGAAAATACCCAAATGACTGTGGATGTTGATCTCCCATCACAAAGCAAAACTTTCCCAGTGCAGCGATGTAGAGTTCTTTCACTCTGATGGCCGGTCCAACATTTGACCAACATTGTGTGTGTTCATCTACTAGCGTGTTTCTACAGTTACTTAAAACTGCTGATTGCCCCTACAAAGGCCTTAAATTTGATGATAATGTGTTCAAACCCCGATGAATCTTTGTCACAATATCTATCACTAGATTATCTCTCTTGATATTTACTGTTCAAGGCCATGTTGCCCGTGAAGATCCGGGTTAGAATTGATCTTCAGTAATCCATGCTTGTCGTAAGAGGCGACTAACGGGATCGGGTGGTCAGACTATCTGACTTGGTTGACATGGTTCCCAATTGGTTCCCAGTTGCGTAGATTGATGTTCAGGCTGTTGATCACTGGATTGTCTGGTCCAGACTCGATTATTTGGAGACAGCCGCAATATATGGAGTACAGCTGAGTGCGGCGTAAACTTAAGTCACTCACTCAAGGTCATGTAGCTAGATTATTCTCAAGAAAACATTGATGTTGAAAAGACTGAAACATTGCCTTGTTGAACGACAATGAGAGAAGAACATTGAACTTATTGAAAGTATTGTAGGAATTTAATGTCTCTTTTTCTATTGTAGATACAACAATAAAACTTACAGAGTAGATGATATTGATTGGGATAAGAATCCTCTGGACACATTCAAGATGAGCGATGGTTCCCAGATCACATACAAAGAATATTACAAGAAGGTTGGTCAAGTTTTCAACAGAGCTGAGAGATTAGATATGTTTTAGTTCAATCCTTTCCTGTGTGTGTGATGGGGATGGGGGGTGGCCTTGTGGTTAAGGTGTTCGTTTGTCGTGCCGAAGACCCGGGTTTGTGTCCCCACATTGTGTGAAGCCCATTTTTGGTGTTCCCCGCCGTGATATTGCTGGAATTTTTCTAAAAGCGGCATAAAACTAAACTCAACATTCACTTGAGTTAATGACAGTTTCATGATTTGAGTATGTTGTACAATTGACTGTTTTCATTGAAGCTGCACCTAAAAAGTCAGAAATCAAAGTTTTAGAGAGAGAGAGAGAGCGATTTATTTGCATGTAAGGCCATACATACATATTACATACTATAGTTGAGTTACCCAATGTGTACATAGTATGGATCGAAGAAACGATTTTGCTAACAATGTTTTGCAGAATAAACATTTCAAATATTTCACAAGATTGTTAATTATGTAAAATATCAGAGGATGTACAGAGACTTTGAATGGAGATATAGTGCCCACTTGATGTCTTTGGAATAAGACGTTGGCAAAGACTATCATGAAACTTAGTTGTATATAACATGAACTTCACCTTCAACAGCTTTACAATGCTTACATAATGCAACATTATCATTGACAGTAGCCAGACCTTTTCTGATTAACTGAATACAGAGTATATTACATCCTAATCTAAACATTGTAAAAATATGTTTATTATCATTACTAATATTAGACAGGAGATATTTTTCACAATTGTGAAAAATCAAAGTTTTAGTTTGTGTTGGTCATGTATTAAATAAATATCAACATTCTAAGACCTTATCTTCTTGAAATGTCGTATCACTTTATGTAACTCATTCATTTGTCATTTTCAATTCAGTCTTACGAGATCACAGTCACAGACGACAAGCAGCCACTGCTGGTCTCCAAACCAAAGAAGAGCGACATCAGACGAGGCCACACCGAACCAATTTACCTTCTGCCTGAACTGTGTACACTGACAGGTGAGTAGTGACAGCTTGGGAAATGTCGTACCTACACTGCAGCTCACTTCAGTAGCTCAAGGGGTGGTGGGGTAGCCTTGTGGTTAAAGCGTTCGCTCGTCACAGTGTAGACTGGGTTCGATTCCCCCACGTGTGTGCCATGTGTGAAGCCCATTTCTGGTGTCCCTGTCATGATATGGCTGGAGTATTGCTCAGTATTGATGAAATAACAGTTTCAGAATTTTTCCTTATCCTGACTCATGTATTATTGCTTGTCTCCTTCCTTTCCCGAACGTTAGTGGAACACTTGTATCTCCTTTTGAAGCTCCCTTATAAAAAGCAGACGTAAAAGCACTACTCACCACGAGTTGTCTCCCTCTCGGTTTTGGCGGGAAAACGGCGCCACCCCACAGTACCCGGACAAATCTTACAAGATTGATGACAAAAAGCTGGCACAGATAGACACTATGACCAGAAGGATGTTTTTCGGACTTAACAGATCCAGGGTAAGTAATGAAACGCTCATCTCCAAGTTCAGGAACTCTACTGCAGAGGAAGACCGGATGATTTATTCTGCCCTACTAACGCAGAAAAAGCACCACCAATTGATGTCAGAGCATTTATCATCCATATCAGCAAGACTCTGTACAGAGCTCCATGGTCTACAACATCCATCTTTGCAGGGGAGATTGACGAGGTTGCCAAGGAACTCACGAAGGAATCCAGGGAATTAAGTTCATTGATACACTAGCCAGTGTCATCAGGCAGACGTCCCAACGCTACTCTGGAGAGCGTACAGATCTTCAGGTATTTACATTGGCGGGGTTCAGCACAGCCTTGCTAAGGCTATGAAGTTACAAAGTCAACATATTCCCAACGTCCAAGCTTGGGAATTCCCGCTACTTTACATGGGACCCTGCATAAAGACTCCAGAGATTGAGGTAAACTACAAAATCAGCAACGACTCCCTTTGTAGAACTTACAACCAAAGTTGACCATCAACTCTACAAGGACCTGTGTGTTTCAACACAAAGAGGGTATTTACGACGCTTCATTGAGATCGATGAATGCAGTCTACAAGTGGCAGCGTTGAGGAGGTGTAGACGTCAGCTGATCATCGACTGCATTATCTGAAGTGACAGTCACAGCAGCCAGGAAAACAGCCTACCTACATCGGTATTACGCGGCGAAATTTTTCGCGCGTTTACCATGAAATCCTCTATACACGTGGTCACTCGTATAACTTCGGAAGGCTACGGACAAGACCGAGTGTTGATAAGATATCAACGACTGCACAAGATTCTACAAGGACCTTTTTTCAGCTACACCGGTGACGTCACATCACAGGAAGCTAAAGGAATCAAAATGCTGCATTTTGATTGGTCCATGAGAGACAACGCCCTGCGCAGAAGTCGGACGTAGTTCACATGTCAGGGAATTGTTTACAAGTGACAACAACCTTTCAACGGGAGGAAGGCCTCAATTACAGTCCAGTTAGACGGAACTACATTGATGCGGCTGTTTTCACAGGGTTAGAGACCTTCCCTGTCAGCATTAAAGACAGTTCATCAGGCTTAATTGCAGCAACATACGCTTGACGGACTTTGGTTACGGCAGCCAGTCTACTTTATATAGACTTCACAACGATGGCAGTCACAGAGTCGACATTGCTTCGCTTCCTTTACGGACATGGCAAGGGTTTCACGATCGTTGGATCTAGATACAAGCCATTGTATCTCAAGTACTACTCTCTCCGCTATTACTACGGTTGGCAGAGCCTACTCAGTCCTCAAGTCGGAACTAGAGCCTACACAGGACCTGCAGTTCCTAGCAATTCGCTCATCACAACAGAAAACCGCATAACAGTACCAGAGGACCGCTGGCTAAAGATACAACAGATGGTATCGCAAGCTCTACTCTCTCCGGGCCAATCTCGACAGTGGCAGAGTCTGTTGGTCTCCTCACGCCAGCACAAGATATGACGCGCTAGAGGGAGATTACAACTACGCCCACTACAGGTCTTCGTGAATTGCACATCTGACGATCCGACTCCCTTCGACTCTCGACAGACTAAAACCATATCTACTATGGTGGACTCAGAGATCGAATGTTTGCGGAGGCACCACCTACAACGAGTGCAATCTCTATGTGGACGATCTCTCCAAGGATGGGGAGCACACCTGACAACGGCGTCAGCTGGGAAATGGACGTTACAAGAGAAAGATCTGCATATCAACATGCTAGAAATGAAAGCAGTGATAAACGCCATACTCCACTGGACCAGCATTCTATAAAATGCTCATCTAACGGTACACACGGACAACTCCACAGTGGCGTTCTACATAGCAAACAAGGGTCAACAAGGTCGGCAAACCTTCTGAACCTGTGCTTTCATCGGTTCAGCATAACAGACAATCTGAACATCCACATAAAGCATGCCACATTCCAGGAGCCAAGAATGTGATAGCAGACGCACTATCTTGTCCAACTCAGCCATCCCCAACAGAATGGATGCTACATCCAGAAATCTTCAAACAGATCATACAAGAGATAGGAGCGCCACCAATAGACTTGTTTGCCGTAAGATTCAACAATCAACTGGTAACATTCGTCTCTCCAATACCAGATCCACGAGCATGGGCAACAGATGCTCTAAGCATCTCTTTGGGAAGGACTAAACGCTTTACGCTGCTCCCGCCACCAGCTCTAATACCGAAGTGTTGCAGAAAATCATGCAGACGAGGAACCTGCAACTGATTTTGATCGCTACTTTATTGGCCAGCGAGAATATGGTTCCCCATTCTCATACAAGAACTAGGACCGCCCAACTGCAACTACCAGAGTGGACTAACTTGCTAGTACATCATCCACACACAAAGCAAGCACACGGCAGCCCCAAGGTGTTCCGCTTTACACACATGGACCGTATCAAGATGCTTGAATAAGAGAGGATATTCCGCCAGGGCAGCTAAAGCGGTCACGCTTAGCTTTACGCGAAGTCAACACGCAACTTGTAACGACGACAAGTGGCTAAGCTTTGAGACCTACGCTTTGAAAACAGGCTTCACAGCCATGAAAGCGACACACCCTCAAGTGGCGGACTATCTTTGTCACCTAGACAAACGAAGCGGTTAAAAGGGTCAACACTCTCAACATACCTAGCGGCATTGAGCTCAGTTATCACTATGAGGACGCAGTGTAAAACTGACTAAGGTACCAGAGTTACTGGCCTTACTACTTTTAAACTGGAGGACCAACAACAGAGATTTAAAGTTCCGGCCTTGGACCTCAACATAGTTCTACGGCATCTCACCAGTGACGCTTATGAACCATTAGATAGGACATCTTTTGAGTTCTTGACACAGAAAACTCTGTTCCTGATTGCCTTAGCAACAGCAGCAAGGAGGTCGGAAATACATGCTTTAGACTTTGAAAGGACACGATTTGATGAAAATCGAAACATCGTGCATATGGGACTGAGATGGGACTTTATAGCAAAGAATCAACTGCCAGGTCAACCAGACAGACAATTCCACATCCCAGCACTATCATCAGTCCTTGGGCCACAGGATACACAGGACCTATCCTTGTGCCCAGTAAGAGCATTGAAAGTCTACCTACAAAGGTCTAGGACCAGGAGACTAAAATTCAAGCCGCCTTTTCATCCCTATATCAGCAGAGACACAGACTGAGATCTCGCGACTACGATATCAATATGGATGAGAACTGTCATTCCACGGGCCTACAAAGCAGCAGGACTTGATCCTCCAAGAGCCTCCAATCCACATGAAATTAGAGCTCAAGGCCAACACCTCCGCCTACATGGAAACTGCTCTATCACGACGATAATGGAGGGCTGCTTCTGGAAATCGGACATGGTGTTTGCCAACCACTACCTGAGAGACATCGCCACTGAGGACGTCTCTGGCATTCACCATTTCGGCCCATTTGTTGTAGCACAACAATTGACAGTTCCACAGAGGCGTTGAGACAGAGTCTCGCCCTTTTATCACATGACTTGCAAAAGCCTACACTCAGGAGAGTTATAGCTTTAGAGTCCATATGCACGTCTAAGACAGACTAGCATAAGTCTTGTAAGGATGTACTCGTACATAAGAAGGGTCGCTTCTCCACTTGATGATGGAGTTGCAAAAATCCACATAAAAATGTTAACAGAAGCAAGGACCAAAAGTTAACAATTGTGGTCCCCCCATCAGAGAAAGCTGGAAGTAAAGGGTTACAGCAGCAGAGACTAGCAGTAAATTGAAGTGCTACCAGGAAGTTCCCATAGGTGGGTATGCAAGACGTAAATCACCAATTGGAATCCAGAAGTGGCTTGACCCACCACCAAATCCGTCGGATTCTACAAGCAATAATATCATGATGAGTCAGGATAAGGAAAAAATATGTAATTTTCTGAGTAAAATTGATATTTTATACTTATCCTGACTCATGAGGTAAGCCCTCCCCAACCTCCCTGCTAGGCACTTTGGATTTCCCTGTAAATCGTAAAAGTGTCGGGCTAGCAATCGGGAGAGAGGGAAGAGTGGGAAGACGGGTGGCGCCGTTTTCCCGCCAAAACGGAGAGGGAGACAACTCGTGGTGAGTAGTGATTTTACGTCTGCTTTTTTTAAGGGAGCTTCAAAAGGAGATACAAGTGTTCCACTAACGTTCGGGAAAGGAAGGAGACAAGCAATAATACATGAGTCAGGATAAGTATAAAATATAAATTTTACTCAGAAAATTACATTTCTATATTTTTCTGATCACACTGCATCAGAATTCATCTCGAAAATCACCAGTAAATCGCGGGGATGTGTGCACAGCTGATAGCTATTTCCGGCTCTGTATATGAGACAAAATACACACGGTAATCTTTATCCCTGCATATATTACAGAGCAAAGCAAAAACAAATTAGAACTGAAATGGTAAACAAACTAGTGATGTTTAATTGCAAATTTACTGTCTTCTTTTTTTCGTTCACTCAAAGCGATAGGTGATGTCCTTTTCTTACCCCTGAAAAACTGTTTCATGAAAGTGGAACCTCAGAGATCTTCACCCCTGCTTGGTGTCAGCCCCCCCCTTCTACAATCCAAATTGAGGGGCCCAGATCTAAGGAATTTTCTATGATGCTGCTGTTGCAGCATGGAAATCTAAGAGAGACGCGTTTTATTTCACAAGTGTTGAATCAAAGGCCATTTAAGAAAACTCATGAATAGTTAAGCACTGTTGTGATGGCATCAACATTACAGTAAATACCTATCTTAGTCAATATGTGATACCCCTGCTTGGTGTCAGTATCAAGTGCATAAGGTTACTCCCTAAAGAGGGGTTTTTGTAACAGTTAATGGGAATGTGCCCCTTAATCCCAAATTCCTGGATGCAACACTGTTGCTAAAAGCAACATAAAACTCACTCAGAAATCACACAATCAATAAAGCTGAAAAAACCCTTTATAAAAGTAGTAAATATAGATATTCCATTCTTTAGCGGCGGGGGACATTGCCATATCAGTGGCAAACACTTGTACAGGATGGTTTTACATCTGTATCTGTGATTTTCTGTTCGTTTTTTTATGTAGATCTTCAACATGTTTCTATGGTATCGATTTATGTGTCATGAATGTATAACTTGTTTTGGTAACTATATGGTTGAAATGTGGCCAACGTGACTAGAAATCTTAACTCACTCAACTAGTCTCACCCCCCCTGCTGGGGCAGTTTGGTGGAACAGAGGTAAAACTGTACGCTCATCACGGCGTAGATAGGGTTTGATTCCCCACATGGGTACAATGTGTGAAGCCCATTTCTAGTGTTCCCCAGCCGTGGTATTGGTGGAATATTGCTAAAAGTGGTGTAAAACCATACTCTCAGACAAGTGGTCATATCAGTACCTGTGCAGTAGATTCTTTTCTTTGAAAAGGCCACTTGATTATTTCACATAGCTCCTATATGTATAAGATACTTGTACTATAACAGAGCTCCAGATCAGATTTAGCTCATGTGGTTACTGTACCCAATGTATTTTTTTGGAGTGGGTATTATGAATGTTTAGTGGGTATTTCATTTTCCGTTACCCACTGCTTTCAAATATGTGCGTATTTCAGTCATTTTACTCACCTAAGTATTATGTCATTGAGTAAGTTTACTAAGCAGGTATGTTCTGCCTTGTGTCATACCTAATCAAAACCAACTTAAATATAATGGAAATGATTTCATAAAAATCACTCATCCTATACTGACAGTACAACACTTGTCCTATACTAACAGTACAACTTGATAACAATCGATGTCTTTTTCATTACGCAAGCGATTTTTATAAATATATTCTATACGCATTTGTTTTAAACTTTTTGCGTATCTAACATTTTAAATGTTAATTGGTACGCAACAATTATTTTTCAATGCGTAATGGGAAATTTTCTATGCGTATTTTACCCAGATACGCAGCTTATCTGGACCTCTGCTTTAAGAAACGGAAGTTTCCTCCTCAAATAGACTCAGCTATAGGATCATAGCTGCCAACTGTTTTCCAATTGTCATCAGTTGTGACTTTTGAGGGGGAAACAACTATTGCTTTGTTTCAGTCGAGACACTGTTGTAGTCGGAAAGAAACAAAGAGATAAAGATATTAATTATTTTTCTGAATTCCATGCCTATAGTATACAGCATCTTGGTGTTCTGATCGTAAAATTGAAACAAAATATCCATTGAATCTTGGGAAATATGACAGCTGTGTGAAAAGATGTTGTACAATGGTTTGAATTACAATGCCATGAAACCTCTCACACAGGTCTGTCTGAAGAAGTTCGTGCAGACTTCAACGTGATGAAGGACGTGGCAACCCACACCCGCATCGGGCCAGACGGCAGATCTAAAACGTTGACCTCATTCATAAACCAGCTCAATACGTAAGTGTTTGGCATTCACTTTTTTAATATAAGAATAATAGTCCATTTATCATGCATATTGCTCCATGCACAAAGCATGCTCGAAACGCCCAAACAATCTGATTATTATTACCCCATATAACTGTTACGCGCTAGAGGGTTATAGCAGTGTTTCCAGTGTCTTAATTATTTATCGGACACTGTCCGGCAACCTAAAATTTTACCGGTCAAGAATGAAATTTGCCGATCATATCCTATTACAGTTATCCCTCGGAATAACGCTTTTCGCGATACCGCGGATTCGGTTAAACCGCGGGGTAATCATAAAAAAAGTTGCCCAGCAATCACACACCTTCACGTCGAGAAAAGCACATCAACAAATCCGCTATTGAGCTCTGGTTAATCATGTTGTAAACTAGGGAAATTCAGTGCGGATTGCAATTAAGTGTTTATCGTACATATCCATGGTTTTTCAGACACTTAAAACATGCAGGGTTTTCTCAATAATAATCAGACGAACAGCGAAACATCGTAATAACTTAGACAACTTTATCATAAAGACATGCCATCAGCCGAGTACTTACAATGTTTGCTGTGATGCACCGCGTTATAGTGAGGGTAAACACTGCCATCTGAGAACGTATGATGTCAAAACATATTGGACCAAAACATCGGTGCACAGCTGATGGCTATTTCGGCTTAGTTGAATAACAGGTAGCATAACAGGAACAACAATTGAATTATCATGTCTGTGATGGTTGAATGCAAGTTTCCCTTACATACTTCTATTTTCACTTACAAAGTTTGTTTTTTCACCTCAACGATACGATATCGTTTTGACTGGGCACAATACACGATATAGTAGCAGGTTTGTGATGTCCATGGAAAATACGATTTTACTTGGCCTTTTTTTATGTAATAGTTTTCAATATGTTTCAACAAACGTTGATATGTACATATCAAACAGAACCTAAAGTGGTGCCTCTTGCTATTTGCAGATTTTAGGCATTTATATTTTCCACCATATTCAGACCTCAGGGCTTCGTTTCTGGAGCACAACTCGAAAACCGTTCAATTTTACAAGACTTAGCAGACATATCAAACAGATCTTGAAGTGGTGCCTTTTCCTATTTGCAGATTTTGGGCATTTATATTTTTCATGATTTACATGGAAACCATTTTGGACTTAGTCTATTAACATCAAGTTCGACTTAAATTAAGTAACTGTCAAATGATTTGTTCTTTCAAATTTGTGGGGGCCGGGGGGGGATTTGTCATCTTCTGATGACTCTTGTTTACATTTAATACCACACTCAGTAATATTTAATTTTTAGAGAACAGGGACCGCCTCCGTGGTGTAGTGGTTAGAGCGTCTGCCCGGAGAGTGGAACGTCACGGGTTCGATCCTTGACCGCGTCATAACAAAAGACGTTAAAATATGGTACTTGTTGGTCCCTGCCTGGTGCTCGGCATTAATGGGTACATCAAGGAATGGTCGGCTTGGAGTCAGTATAATGTGTCTGAGTGGGGTATTCATGCTTCACTGCAGCACATACACATACACACGCATGCACGTCGTCATATGAGCGAAATATTCTCAAGCACGACGTTCAACCCAATTTCACCTCACCTCACTTCAGAGAACCGAAGATAGTAGTATTTGGCAAAGCAACTTTCCTGTAAGGAAAGCCCTTAACAGTTATAACAGATGTGTTTTGCTTGCTTTAGTCACCCGAAGATAGCAGAAGACATGCGTGGATGGAGGATGCGTTTCCAGCCCGAGTTGTTGCCGATACAAGCAAGGGTTGTACCGCAGGAGAAGATAAAACAGGGCAGGGATGCTGAGGTAATACTCACAATTATCTATATTCTATTTTGCTTATCAGTGGTTGACTCAGTCTGTGCCAGAAATGTTTCAGGCCTCTAACTTGAATTTTCCCCCTTGCATTATTATGCCTCCGATTATTAATGCTCGGGGATATAGTCAACACACCACCTGTCTGTATGTCAGTCAGTCCATAATCATTTCGTTTCTGGAGCATAACTTAAAAAATGTTCAATATTTTTCAACAGAAATTGGATAATATCTCAAACAGAACATAAAGTGGTGCCTTTTGCTATTTACATATTTGTCTTCTTCTTTTTTCTTGGTATGGAGACTTTCACTGCGCTTTTGTTTTAGGTACACTACAAGCAGGAGGATGCTGACTGGTCGAGGGATATGCGGGGCAAGCACATGCTTGTGCCAGTCAACCTGGACAACTGGGTTGTCCTGTCTACACAGAGAGACTCCCCGCTGGCACAAGACTTGGTACAGACCCTGAGTAGGGTTGGACCACCCATGGGCATGAACTTCAGCAAACCTATGATGTATGTGTTTCTTCATCCGGGGCGAGGGGTTAGCATAGTGGTTAAAGCACTTGCTTATCACGCTGGAGGTCTGGGTTTGATCCCGGACATGGTATAACATGTGAAGTTTATTTCCGATTCCCCGGCTGTGATATTACTGGAATATTGCTAAAAGTAAATAGAAACCCAACTCCAAGAGGTGTTCTGGTAGGAAATATCGGCGATACTTTCCATTTTGCAAATGGTGTAAAAACAAAGGGAATTCAGTATTTATTTGTGTGAAAAAGTGCCCATTTCTGGTGTCCCGCGCGTGATATTGCTGGAATATTGCTAAAAGTGGCGTATACCTAAACTGACACTCAGTCCTGTGAGATAAAGTAACAGGTCTAAGTTCCACTTGAATTAGGTTTTATCCCGATTTTCTCACAGGGGTGGAAATAACCCATTGCCTGACGTCCGAGTCCAGTGTGTTTTTTGTCGGGCAAGCAAATTTGTATATCACACTGTACCAGTGTCCAGTTGACTTTCCAATGTTAAATATGTTGTTTATTTAAAAAATCAACAAGAAAACGGCGGGCAAGTGATTTTACATGTGCCACTGTACCAGAGTACACTAGCAATCTTAAAGTTCTTTCCACCCCTGTCTCAGAGGCTAATATTCAGCACAAAGTGTGCGGCATAAGTCCTTAAATGTTCCCAAGTGGGGTAGACTAGAGGTTTAGGTGTTCTGTGTATTCAGTACAGGCATTGTGCTCGATTCGTCCTTCAGGTGTGCGCTTCCGAATGATCGCAATGAGACGTACCTTCAGTTCTTGAAACAGCAAGTCACGGAGAATACACAGATGGTGGTGTGTCTGTGCCCCAACAACAAGAAAGACAGATACGATGCCATCAAGAAGTTTTGTTGTGTTGAACACCCAGGTACAGTTTAAGGAATTAGTTCTTTCCGTGAATATTCATAGCTGCCATAGGGGCGGTGGGGTAGCCTAGTGGTTAAAGTGTTCGCTCGTCACGCCGAAGACCCGGGTTCGATTCCCCACATGGGTACAATGTGTGAAGCCCATTTCTGGTGTTCCCCTTCGGTGATATTGCTGGAATATTGCTAAAAGCGGCGTAAAACCAGACTCTCTCACTTGTAGCTGCCATAAAAATGCAATCCGGGATGGGACTCATCCCAACAAAGGTACTAGAATTTGTACTTTACTAAGAAAGTGTAATCCCAGATAAAACATTACATTTGACCACTTCTAAATGACATTGTGTATTCATAAAAATACAACTACAAAAGTTATTTTTTCCTTCATACATACAAATGATACGCCAATCTAAGAGTGAAAGGGGCAGTGGCATAGCCTAGTGGTTAAAGCTTTGTTTTTCATACTGAATACCCTGGTCTGATTCCCCACGTGTACTTTTCTAGTGTACTCTGGGGGCGGTTGGGTAGCCTAGTGGTTAAAGCGTTGGCTCGTCACGCCGAAGACCAGGGTTTGAATCCCCACATGGGCACAATGTGTGAAGCCCATTTCTGGTGTACCCGCGTGATGTTGCTGGAATATTGCTAAAAGCGGCGTAAAACCAAACTCAGTCAGTCAGTCAGTCTAGTGTACTCTGCTGTGATATTGGTGGAATATTGATGAAAGTGGCATGAAACTAAACTCATGAATGAAAAATCTCTGACTGAATTTATTTAGACATCGTTAGAAGTGTGTCTTATTGATGGACTGGCGTCGTAAGTATTGCCTCTGTTTTGTCAAGGCAGCCCATTGGTACTATTGGAAGTTGATCTAGTCGAAATATGAAACTTCCAGTAAAACTATCAACCAAGTTTTTGAATCATGTGGTGGCAGTGCTTGGTAGCTGATTGTAAATCTGTTTCCAGTGCCAAGCCAGGTGGTTGTTGCTCGAACTGTGAGCAAGAAGCAGATGTTGATGTCTGTAGCGACCAAGATTGCCATTCAGCTCAACTGCAAACTTGGAGGGGAAGTCTGGGCAGTAGAAATACCGGTAAGTAGTGATGTGACCTGCATGGGGGTCAGAGTAAGAACAGGTTCTCACAAACATGCCTCGTTGGAAAATTTCTGTAAGATTTACCAATTTGCAATTAACCTTTAACTGGTTTTTGCTCACACAGAATATCTGGATATATATCTTACACTGATATGAAGAGGACAATGAAGTGAAAGAGGACTGTGATACAAAGGGTTTACACTAAGTCTTAATTTTGTTTAAATATCTTTTGTTTTTATATATTCAATTCATGGAATTGGGCTCTTGGTGTAATTCCTACTGTTTTATATATGGTAAAGAATCATCATGCTTTCAAACACACATTTGATTCCTGGGCAGTTGGGTAGCCTAGTGGTTAAAGCATTTGCTCGTCATGCCGAAAAACGGGGTTCGATTCCCCACATGGCTACAATGTGTGACGCCTATTTCTGGTGTCCCTGCCATGATATTGCTGGAATATTGCTCAACTCTCTCACTCACTCATTTGATTCTTGGAGTTTGGTTTAGCTTGTGTACAAGTTTTTGAAAGGCATTGAGTTTGTAGGGTACCACTTACATATTCAGAGATGCCAACCCCTACAATTTTGTCGTATTCGTTAAGAATAAAACAACACAAAATACGTGACTACGATAGCAGTAAAACTATACGAATTTTTAAAAATAATACATTAAATTAAATTATCAAATAGCATACATACATTTCAACCGCATTTTATTCAGTATCACGCTATATATGGATACTTAATACTGATTTAGGTGAGTACAATGTCAATAACAAGGTCTTAGACTATATTTACATTTTTTATTTAATATGAAAATTCTTCGGGAAAGTTCATACTAATTTTTGTATCAGGTATTGGCCAAAATACTAATTGGGCTAAATTAGGGTTGTCATGTACACATTTGCTGAAAGGTGCTTTTAACCATGTGAAGAAGTGTGAACATGTGCTGATGAAATTTTGCTCATGTTGGTGTGGTAATTTTAATATGCTGCATGTTAGCTAGATCATGTAGCTAACACTCTACTGAATGCCTTGTCTATCTGTCCCTAATATATCTATCTATATATCGACTGCTGTATTTTCCTGTGTATAATTTAATCTTTTCAAAGGCTCGCTGACTAAGTTGACACATTTCATCATATCCCTACTGCGTAAATCGATGCTCGTGCTGTTGATCACTGGATTGTCTGGTCCAGACTCGATTATTTACAGACTGCCGCTTAATAGCTGGAATATTGCCTAGTGCGGTAAAACTAAACTCACTCACTCGCTCATATCCTGATGTGTTTGTGCTCTGTTGGTTAAATGGTTTCTCAGTATGATTCAACATGTTTGAACAAATACCTTTCAAAAGAAAAGTATTTCCTAAAGCTGTCTTCCCTAAATGTCATTTTAAATTTGGCAGTGGGACAGAAATGTTTATCCTCATGGAACCATTGAGTTTGCCTAAGTGTATTGTATGAAGGACCAGATAGGCATAAAAATTCTGAATCATGGTGTTGAAACCTTCAGTAGAACAAGCTTTCTAGCTCTGACTTATCATTTAAACTAGTTGAAAGATTTGATGGTGGTTGGAATCGACTGCTACCATGACTCGGCAAAGAAGGGGCGCTCTGTGGGTGGCGTGATTGCAAGTCTTAACCCACTCCTTACCCGCTTCTACTCACGCTGTACCTTCCAACACAATATGCAGGAGTTAATGGATGGCCTCAAGATCTGTATGAATGGTTGGTTCTCCAGGCTGCCTGACATTCAGTTTCAGGAGTTCAGTTGCGTTTTCAGCGTTGTTGCTTGTTACATCAGTTGCGTTTTCAGCTGTTTGGCTGAAGCTTCAGCATGGGCTTTGAAGGTGGCATCGGTTCTGGTTCACTGACGGAAACATATTCACGAAAATATTGAAGTAACCAAACTTTGACATCCCATCATGAATATAAAGGAGGGGTATATAAATTAAGTACATCCAACTACCCAAATGGTGATTACAGAGAAATACCCCAACCACCCCCAATGTTTGAAGTTGTTTAAGCCTTTGGGCATTTAACATGAACACGACTATTCTGGATTTTCGTCCGTGTTGCATTGTGGTTAATAGATGGTGTACTCAAAGATCGATTTTGCGTGCAATCAGAGCTTGAAAGATTAATTTGTCTGATTTGGTCAACATTACGTCTGGTACTATTTGGGGTTTCAGAATACAGTGTTTCTTTCAAACCAGGAAACCTTTGCCATAAACTTCGTTTTTCTGATCACAAGTTTGAAACATGGTGTTTTGCGGTATCTGAAGAAAAACGCACAAGTGATCATTGACAGAGGCCTCAAAGTCGAACCTAATGATGACAATATTACCGTGGCAAACTCCACCTTCAGAATTTAGTGGCTGTGAAATATTCAGGAAGTTTTCGTTATAGTTCTTTCTTTATTCTTGGCTTGATTTCCTTGACTCTGAAAATTTTACTTAGAGGCCTGCTTATATGCAGTATGATCACTTGTCTACTAACATCAACTATGCATGTTGCCAGGAATTTGGCATTGTTAATTCGTTTTATTCATTTCATGTTCATTATTTGTTCATTATTAATTCATTATTAATTCATGACTGTTTTGCACGTTCAGCTGAGCCTCACGATGGTCATAGGTATTGACACGTATCATGACTCGGCCAAGAAAGGTCGTTCTGTTGCTGGTGTAGTGGCCAGTGTGAACAAGAACTTGACCCGGTATTACAGCAAATGCACGTTCCAGTTCACCCACCAGGAGTTGGTGGATGGTCTTCGGACGTCTTTCACAGGTAAGTCGCACTTGGTGTTTCGGCATACGAGAACATATGTTCCTTTGCAGGATGGGGTGCAGGTTAACCCTAGTGGTTACAGTGTTCGCTCATCTTGCCGAAGGCCCGGGTTCGAGTCCCCACATGAGTCTGATGTGTGAAGCCTATTCTGGTGTCCCCCGTGGTGATATTGCTGGAACATTGCTAAAAGCGGCGTAAAACCCAACTCACTCAATCAATCTTTGCAGGATACATCCTGGTTTAGATATTTTTGTCAGGAAGTTACTATTTAATAAATTTCCTGAATAATAATTGCACAATTTTCAAGTGTTGTCAGGGGTGGAAATAACCTATTGCCCGAAGTCCGAGTCCAGTGTTTTTTTTCCATCGTGCAAACAAACAGTTGTATGTCATAATGTTATTTATCAATTGTTTATTTTAAAAATCAACAAAAACCTCAGAGTGGGTATGATGTTTGGAAAATGATCAGCGTTTCATTGAGTATTTTATGTGTATTAGTTTTGAGTTAGATTGCAATTCATGTTCCGCTTTTGACACTAGCAATTTTAAAGTTGTTTCCTGAATAATAGTTGTTGTCAAGTGTCAGTGCGGTGGTGTAGCCTAGTGGTTAAAGCATTAGTTCGACATGCCAAAGGCCCAGGTTAGAGTCCCTACATGGGTACAATGTGTGAAGCCCATTTTGGGTGTCACCTGGCATGATACTGCTCAATATTGCTAAAAGCGGCATAAAACCATACTCACTCAACTGTTGTCAGTTTATGGTAAGTAGTAATAAATGCACATTTTTGGGTTGATGTTTTGTTTGTTGGTTTTCTCTTTCGGAATTTTGTTATGCATGTTTGTCACAGGCAGTGGCAGAAGTACAGGTTAGACCTTGTGTTCTTATTAAATGCTGTATGACAAGTACATGCTGTATGCCACAAGTAAATGCTGTATGACAAGTGCTGACAAGTAAATGCTGTATGACAACAAGTGCTGACAAAGTAAATGCTGTATGACAAGTAAATGCTGTATGACAAGTAAATGCTGTATGACAAGTGCTGACAAGTAAATGCTGTATGACAAGTAAATGCTGTATGACAGAAGTTAGTGCTGACAAGTAAATGCTGTATGACAAGTACATGCTGTATGACAAGTACATGCTGTATGCAAGAAGGGAAAGAACCCCAGAAATTTGTCAAGTCCACGAGTTTTTGCATTGGCGTTTGATTTAAGGCTGGACTCATAAATGTATGAGCTGTCAACCCTTTCCAGTGCAGTCTAGTGATGCTGGCTTCATGATATTATTAGGGACCATAGTAGCACTTTTAAACGTCTGTCTTCAGCAACCCATGCTTTGTCAAAAGAGACGACTAACAGGATCAGATGGTCAGGCTCGCTGATTTGGTCGACACATCGTATCCCAATTGTCTAGATCGATGCTCATGCTGCTGATCACTGGATTGTTTGGTCCTATTATTTACCGATTGCTGCCATATAGCTGGAATATTGCTGAGTGCGGCGTAAACGTAAACTCACTCACCCCATTTCAAATTTTGAACGCCTGGCATTTCAGACAAAATATCATCTTGATCATCTTGCATGCATTCACAAAGATGCAGTGTCGCAAAGGCTCATGTGAGAATTAACGTGTTGCAGGAGCACTGAAGAAGTTCCATGAAGTCAACAGCAAACTGCCTGAGAAGATCATCGTGTACCGAGATGGCGTGGGAGACGGCCAGCTGCCAGCTGTGTATGAACACGAAGTGCCACAGATGATCCAGGCCATCAAGAAGAGTGGAGGCGCTGAATACGAGTATGTCGCCCGCTTTAACCTAGCAGGGCTCGATTTAGTGCTTTGTTACTTGCACTGGTGCAACCAAATATTACAAAGTGCAACCTAGTTATTAGTCTAACTCACACCAGGTGCAAGTCAATTTTTGAGTGGGTAAACTTCTGAATAAAGCATCTCAATAATTCAGTAGCATATTTCTGATATTACATATTGCAATAAAACAGTGCAACTGGAATTTGACTGGTGCAACTAGGTTTTTATCTTAGGTTGCACCTGGTGCAAGTGGGTTACCATCTCTTAAATCGAGCCCTGCCTAGACTTACAACATAAACTTAGATATTGGTTATTATATGCATTTATTGTTTGTGATGCCCTTTTCACCTGAAGATAAAGATAAAAATTAGTCATTGTTTGCGACGACTTTTTGATGTGACAGTATCTATTTTAGACAGAGGGATCTGGGTTAGAATAGGTCCCTAATAGGTTTGTCATTACTTAATTCCGTGGAGGCTTTTTCTGAGCAATGTTCAGAGGCCTTGAATATGTTTTGCAAGTCTCCTGTTACAATTTATACAAAGGTTTAGCAAATGTGACTTTGAAATTTCACTATTTCACCTCATGAGAGGTGACTGGTTGATGCAGTCATCAAATGCTGATTGCTAGGGATGATGCTTATTGTGTCATTGACTTAAATGTCAAGTCTGGACTTAGACTGCCGTCATATATACCCAACAAAAAAAAGTAAAGGACCACCCCAATTTTCAATATTAAAGTATTCGATAGTTCACGTTATGATCTATATAATACTTAAATATTGGGGTGGTCCTGAACTGATTTCGTTGAGTATAAATTAGTATTGGGAATTGGTTGAAATCTCACAATTGATGATTGCTTCAATACCAACGAACAATCATCGACAAAAATTGGTTAGCGTCATTTTTCAGATTTTCCTATCCAGATTGTTATTGCAGATATGTATAACATGATGCAACTTGCTACTTTCAAGTGATGACTAATATATCATGAACATAAACTTCCTGGAGTTTCGAGAAATATTCAGTCATGTTTTTTCAGTTAGTGAAGTGAGTTTTCTAAGAATTAAACACGTTTTCAGGCCCTGACAACTTCAACGATATGTTCCATTGTCAAGTATTTCAATATACCAGTAGTTCAAAATCGTATATTCGAATGAGAACTGATCGATTATTTAAATTAATCGGAACACCACTAGTATAAATATGGAATATTGCATTGTCCTGTCAAACACAAAACGAAGAAACAAACAATTCTTCAATGACCAGGCAAATTTCTTTGTTTTCCACAAGCACAGAATGCTTTTGGAAGAGGTGTCGAAAAAAAATGTACAACTTGTATTGATTGCACTTTACTCTTATGTTACCATAGCCCCAAGATAGCTGTTGTGATTGTGAAGAAGCGCATCAATGCCAGGTTCTTCGCCAAGAATGGCCCCAATACAGGCAACCCAATGCCAGGCACAGTCATCGACAGTGAAGTCACCAAGCCTGAGTGGTAAGTACACCCACCTTCGCCTATCGCTGTCCAGAAATGGCAGTTCCCAAATTTTGGGGTTAATCACTGAAAGAAACCTTTCAAAATTTCCCACTGGACCACAGGACCAGTCAGTGGACAATAATTAGTGGTCCTGTTTGTACTTCACTGGTCCAAAATAACATTCTTAGATTTACTTAACTTTCATTACAAAATTCACTGGCCACCTGGACCACAGCAAACTTATCATTTAGTGGTCCTGATGAATTTTTACTCGCCAGGGACCACAGGACCAGCGTAAATTCCGCAATATGGTTAATGGGTGCTGGTTGTTGACAGGCCAGTCAGTTTTGCATCCTACAACATTCAACATTTTTTAGCAGATTTACCGTTAAAGTAAACCAGTTAATAGCTCTTGCCCCACAACGAAGCACATGTGATACATGAGGCAAGTGAGTTTGTTCAAAACTGCCCCAACCCGTGAAGGTCTGGGTTAGAATTAATCTTCAGTAACCAGAGCTACAGATAACTTTTTGGGTCATTGAGTTATGTTCTCGCTTGTGTTCATCTCAATTGGGTATCCTAATTTTCCTTTGAGTAACCAAATACATTGTACTCATCTCACTCAAACTCAATTGGGTATTTTGCCATTTTCCAATAATTTAAAAATATAATAGAGTTTAAATTTGAGTGTTTTTTATTTATATTTGATCTGTAATATGAGAAGCGATAAGAAAAACTGCAAGTTGTCAAGTTCATATCCTGAAATAGAACCTCTCAGTATACCTCAGTTATAGTATCTATCCACCGGTACGCATATTAAGATTTGACATTTTTGTGTGTACGAGTGTAAGATCACATTTATTGAGTATTTACAAAAATTCAAGCGTACTTGTACGCAATAGACTTAATAGGAATTGAGTTTTCACATAAATATTTGCGTAATTTACGCAGATACGCAGCTTATCTGTACCTCTGAGTAACCCATGCTTGTCATATGAGGCAACAAACAGGATCAGGTGGTCAGACTCGATGACTTGGTTGACACATGTGATCGGTTCCCAATTGTGCAGATCAATGCTCATACTGTTGATCACTGGATTGTCTGGTCCAGACTCGATTATTTACACACCGCCACCATATAGCTGGAATATTGCGGAGTGCGGCGTAAAACTAAACTCACTCATAACTGCCTCTGTTCACCCAGCAGAAAATGGGTACCCGGTGGTATAAGTCAGATGACTATAACCCTCTGGTGTGCCACACATGCAGCTTTTATTATCCGGGTAATAATGTCCATGTTGTATGCACTTAGAGCATGTCTCTGCAGTGTGGAGTTCAGCGCTATATAAGTGGCCACATATAATATTTTGGTTCTTAAAATAAGGGTGGTGGAGGAGTTTAGTGGTGGAAGCATTGGCTCACCACACCATTACAGACTTACAGCAACGTTACTTCCAAAGAGGGGTGAGTTTGCTAGGGAATGTCATGAAAGATATGTCCCAACAGTCCTTATGTACAGTTTTTGTGTGTTAATGACAGCTGTAGCTCTTGATATGTTACTTGGGCAGGTGGGGTAGCCTAGTGGTTAAAGTGTTCACGCCCGTCACCCAGGTTGGATTCCCTATATTGGTACAATGTGTGAAGCCCATTTCTGCTGTCGTACACCATGATTTTGCTTGATTGTTGCTGAAAACCATATTCACTCATTCTTAAAATGAAAGGCATGTCCTTTGTAGATATTCATTGAATTACACAGTGAATGTACTTTTTCAAACAAATGTATCCTGCTTTAATGAATTCTGTCCCCTTCCAGGTACGACTTCTTTTTGATCAGCCAGTCTGTACGACAGGGAACAGTGTCCCCCACCCACTACAACATCATCTGGGACAAGACAGGATTGAAGCCCGATCACATGCAGAGGCTAGCGTACAAACTAACACATCTGTACTATAACTGGCCGGTAAGCCGACTTTCAAAAACAGCATAGCACTTTTACTTTTGGGTTTGATCCTTGTTAGAATGTTTGTCATAGGAGGTGATAAATGGGATCGGGTGGTCAGGATCGCTCGTCATTGTGATCCTGAAAACAGAGTAAGTTGCTGTTTCAAGACTTTTGCTGTAGGAGAAATACGTGATTCTATATTGTGATTGTTCGTAGATTAACTTGTCTGTGGAAGATGGGTGTGGGTTAGTTTAGTGGTTAACGTGTCCACTTTTCATGCCGAAGACTCAGGTTCAATTCCCCACATGGGTTTCATGCTCTTGCTCATGCACATGCTATCTTATGTCCTTGCTCACGCTTAATCTCTTGCACTTGCTCATGCTTAATATCATGTCCTTGCTCAAGCTTAATCTCTTGCACTTGCTTATGCTTATTATCATGTCCTTGCTCAAGCTTAATCTTTTGCTCTTGCTTAATATCATGTCCTTGCTCACGCTTAATCTCTTGCACTTGCTCACGCTTAATATCATGTCCTTGCTCACGCTTAATATCATGTCCTTGCTCACGCTTTTAATATTCCTTGTCCTTGCTCTTGCGCTTTAATAATATGTCCTTGCTCACGCTTAATATCATGCGCTTGCTCACGCTTAATATCATGTCCTTGCTCAAGCTTAATATCATGTCCTTGCTCAAGCTTAATATCATGTCCTTGCTCACGCTTAATATCTTGCACTTGCTCACGCTTAATCTCTTGCACTTGCTCACGCTTAATATCATGTCCTTGCTCACGCTTAATATCATGTCCTTGCTCACGCTTAATCTCTTGCACTTGCTCATGCCCAATCTCGAGCTCAATCTCAAGCTCATCCCCATGCTCTCTCTTGCTGATGCATGCAGAGAATGTCTATTAATTTCCAATGTCACTTCTTGCAGGGAACAATCCGAGTGCCAGCTCCATGCCAGTATGCACACAAGTTGGCTTTCCTTGTTGGTCAGTCTCTCCACAAGGATCCATCTCCTTCCCTGTCAGACAAGCTGTTCTTCCTCTAAGGATGAGGAACAAATGACACCGTCTGAGAAAAACAATGCTTAGTTGGCTTTCCTTGTTGGCCATTCTCTCCACAAGGATCCATCTCCTTCCCTGTCAGACAAGCTGTTCTTGTTCTAGGGATGAGGAACAAATGAGACCATGTGAGAAAATCAATCCTTAAGTTTCAAATAGATCATGTTAAGAACATGTCTGAATTACTGAACGTGAAAGTCCAGTGCAGACATTTCCAGCTGATAATCATTTTTGTTATATTAATGAATGCAAGATTTGTGACAAAGTCATATCAACTGTTTCAAAAGAATTGTGGAATGAAAGGTTGTTGTTGCAAGGGCATTTTTCATTATCATTATAAAATACGTATTCAATAGGTACGTAGTCATACAAGTCAAAGGCTAGTGAAGTTTCACTGCTCCAGAAGCTGATAAATACCTTTATCAGCATTATTCTGATTGTTACATGAATGAAAGACTTCTGTGAACGTTGACTTACCTGGTTTGAGAGAATATGTAATGCATGTTCGTGTTGAGGAAGTGCGTGTTTAGTTCATCCAAAGCATGTGTTAAGTTACAGCTATTTGTAGCGGAGTTATCTTCAGTTGCCATAATTACCACCTGGCGTGATTTTTCACCCTATCATGTATGTAAGTGAACATACCATTACCTAATCATAAGTATTTTCATAAGCTGTTTTACCTATTCTTTTGGTAACATAGTTACTGAATGTTTAGTTGTAGTTTAAAGTTAAGATATTTTACTCTGAAGTTATTTTAGTGCATACTCACTATATACTTTGAAAGATGTGTGAGTGTGGTATCACTGTTTTTATGTACTTTGTAAATAAAAAATATTACAAGTAATTTGTGTATTTGTTTCAGGGGTGGAAATAACTTTAAAATTGCTAGTGTACTCCGTTACAGTGGCACATGTAAAATCACTTGCCCTGATAATTTTTCCACTATACCGGCCGTTTTCTTGTTGATTTTTTAAATAAACAACATAATTAACATTGGAATGGAATATCAACTGGACACCGGTACAGTGTGATATACAAATTTGCTTGCCCGACAGAAAAAAACACTGGACTCGGGCGTCGGGCAATGGGTTATTTCCACCCGTGTGTTTGTGTGTGAAATTGATACACGGTAGTTGTATTATGTCAAAGGAGGGCAGCGTGGTAGCCTAATGAACGAAGCATCCGCTCACCACACTGGAGACCGGGTTCAATTCCTCACATGGGTACAATGTGTGAAGCCCATTTCTGGTGCCCCTGCATGATACTGCTGGAATATTGCTAAAGCTGCGTAAAACCATACTCACTAAAAGGATTTGACTGTCCAAAGTTTTCACAGCTTGAAGGGAATGGAACCTGTTGATAAAGCATCTGGTGCTGGCTAGATGGCTGAATTCAACAGTTGGCCCAAGTCACCATTGTGCAGGGATGAAACCCCCAGGCTCGCAAGGTCCCTATGATTGAATGTTTTGTTGGTCCTAACAATACCCATTCAAGTGATTCCCCCAGGATCAAAAAGGGCAGGGCGACAGAATTTCAAAACGGGCATGCAATGACAGACTAACAAGCATTATGTTAAGTAGTGGTGGTCCGATTAATTGTTATAATCGAAGATTGGTCGCAGTGACGAAACGACCAAGCAATCGATCATGTTTTCTCATAATCGAACACAAACATTTCGTGAACACTTTTTGCATTAACAATATTTTTCACACCGTTGGTTTTATCAGTTACATTCCATGAGTACTACAAGCTCGTTCCAAATCATGATTGAATTTATCTTAAAGACCCCAAGAAAGTTATGTTCCTAACATACTAGTTATCCGTTCAAGATGTGAAATTTGCCCCAAAAAACCCCAAAGAACTAATGTTTTTTCTTTGTTTTTGAGCATTAACAAAAATAACCAGGACAAATTCATAAATGACGCTAACCAATTATTTTCGATGATTGATCGGTTGTAATGAAGCAATCATCAATTATGAGATTTTAACCAATTCGAAAATGTTAAGTTATTCATACATATGATTCTTGAAGACTAAAAGAGCACAGTTATTTCACTTAACTTCAACATGAAATAGGAACTTAGAAACACAAGTGTTAATATCAATTATTGTATTTAAGTACTGTCAGAAACATAAACTTTATGAAAGCAAGACATGTAAGATGTTAATCAATAGAGGAGACATATTCAACAAGCATGAACAAGTATAAAATATCTTTGAGATGCCCCCTTGAGCCTGTACGCATCACTAGCATTTCATGCGAGGTGAGTCGACGGTCTGTTGTCATGCCTGGCTGGGCGACCTAATTGTCATCTATAGTCGGATTTATTATTTTCTGTAACTATTATTTTTTCTAAGTTTTGTCCGATTTTACGAGTAAACATGCTTTTCTGGATATCCTTTTACGCATTCCACTGAACGCCCAGTTGTAGTCGTCACACAGACCCTGAAGCAAATATATCAATGACATCCCATGCAAGTCTAGAAAATGTGGCAAGTCTAGATTTCCACAGCTTCAGGCTGAAAATGAAGAAAGTCTCAGGCCTTTTTATTATATTTTGGGTTTTGTTTTCACTATTTGTTTTTTTTCTGTAAAATATGTTCATTTCAAAGACTAGTTGTTAGTCTAGTCCAGTTGGGCCGATGTGGGTTATTTCGACATATGCTATTTGCAATTGTGTAAATTTTAGGGATACAGAGTAACAGCCAGTGTTTTTTTTCTATTTCCGACAGTACTTTAAGAACATGGCAAAGACACCAAATAAAAGGGCAGGGTTCTGCACTCTGCTAAAAATGCTTAGGGGAAGCATTACTTGCACATAATCATCAAGGACTGCCAACATCTGAGACTTTTCTCCCACATCACATTGTGAAATACCCGGTACATGGAATGCTGTAAGGCTGCCTGCTATCCAACTCACTCACTCTCAGGGGTGTTGGGGTACGTTATAGTCTGTTTGCAGTGAAAACCTACCGATGAATTTCACTTTAAACAAGAAAGTAAATCAAGTAAAGTGAAATTAAGATTGCGAATCCTCATAATTTTACCTTGCCAATTGAACATTTGAATCTCAGAATTTTATTCATCATAGAATAAAAGTTGTTTAACAAACGATCATAGATTCAAATCGCTATTATTGGTTTGTATTACAAGGGGTAAGCGCAGTAGTTGGAACACTGAAACAAATGCACGTGCGGTACGTGATGAGCGTTAACTTAGACCAACCCTACTTGCTCTCGGTGTTTCATTTAATGTGCATACCCCCTTGTAATACAAACCAATAATCACGATTTGAAACTATGATCGTTTGTTAAACAACTTTTATCCCAAGTATAATAAAATAAAGATATTTAAATGTTCTGTTGGCATAGTAAAAATATGAGGATTTGCAATCTTAATTTCACTTAATTTGATTTACTTTCTTGTTTAAAGTGAAATTCATCGGTAAAATTTTCACTGCAAACAGACATAACGTATAGTGAGTGTTGGATTACAGGCAGCGTATACATGTACACAAAGAACTTGATTATGCATTTGTGCAAGGATAGGTTTTCAACACATACTTAAAACTTCTGGTCACCACGATGAAAAAACACGAGTTTTTCTGACCGGCATGATCCTTCGACTCCCCCCCAAAACAACAAAATGATTGGAATCCATGTTTATTTTATGATGTCAAGTGAATATTGACCTATCATTCGTAGAAAGCCAGGCGCTCTTCGAAACGGAGTATGTCGTAATTTGATATATACACAAAGAACCCCTATATTTTTGCAATGATAGGTTTACAACAGGTACCTAGCACTTCTCTTGGTGACCACGATGGAACAACGTCTGACCCGTATTGATCCTTTGATCCGTATGATGATTGTAATACATGTTGATTCTATGATAATTGCTAATTTAAAAAAAAAAACACTGATTTTTTTATACAAAACCACGTTAGTACAAGTATGGCCATGGAATTTTTAATGTTGAATTTATTGGCGAATGCGAACATTCAAAGTGTCATTTTGCGTGTCTTACACCACTCAAGGTCAATACCGAGTGTAACCTCCGTGTGACTGTATGACAGCCAGCACCCTCCTCCTCATACCCCCTGTAAGCCTCCTGATCCTCTGAAGGGCCAGTCTGCGCCATTCCTCGAGTAAAGCAGCTTCCAATTGGGCCAGGTTCTGTACAGGAGGGGCGGTGGGGTAGTCCAGTGGTTAAAGCGTTCGCTCGTGACGCCGACGGCCCTGGTTCGATTCCCAACATGGGTACAATGTGTGAAGCCCATTTCTGGTGTCCCCCGCTGTGATATTGCTTGAATATTGTTAAAATATTGTTAAAAGCGGCGTAAAACCATACTCACTCACTGTACAGGAAGATCCCTTGGTTGCAGACGATGACCAATGATGTCCCAGATATGCTCCAAAGGGTTAAGATCGGGGCTCATCCAGTCGTGAGATATATCAGGGGTACTTAACTAAGATCTTTGTGTATATCAGCACAAATATCGCCACGTTGCAAGTGTCACTCACGAGCGGCACCGTTTCCCACTGTCACTGACACCGCCGTTTAATGGAAATGATCGGAAGCCATATGACCGCTAACTTGGAAGCCCATCCTCAACATCCGCGGAACGTGACCAGGCGTTTCTAGAGGAGTGGACCTGGATTGTCATTGGGATATGATCTACGCCGTATAAGCAGATGTTTGACCAATCATAAATGTATGACCCATCATGCATGGTTTTACGCGACGGGCAAGTGTGCGTCCACTACGTACATATACTAAACAGCAAAAGAAACGCAAGTCTGGCTTTTTGTCAAGTTTTTGAATAGAAGACATCCAAAATCATGTCTAATCATTTATTCTATAGAAAACACTGTCAATTTAACAGCTAAAAGTTGCTGTTGACATTGAATTGCAATAAGTTCAAACTGATCACAGTCCGTCAAATGGAGTTAACCCTGAAAGCGAAAAGTGACAGTCTCTTTAGTAGCGCGTATAGCCACCTTGAGCTTGCACACAGTCCGTGCAACGTGGCCTCATTGTGTTCACTAGAGTCTGAAAGAATGCCTGAGGCAATTGGTTCCGCTCAAACACCAATCTCTATTCCAATTCTGCAAGTGTGAGTGGCTGTCTACCTGCAGCAATCCTCTGTCCAATTTTGTCCCAGAATGTTCAATGGGAGCCATATCCGGGGGAAAAGACGGCCATAGAAGAACGTTAATGTTGTTCTGAGCCAGATAATCCATCGACACCCTTGCTGTGTGGAGGGCTGCAAACGTCCCTGGCGTTGTTGACGTGCCAAAATTATCCCCACATATGGCCTTCGGCAGTGGATTCCAGCAGCCCGAAGACGACGCCTAATCGTATCGCTTGACACTGCTCCCCTTGACCCCAAGAACTAAGGCTGCTGTTACTGTTGCTGCTTGAGCTCGGTTCCTTAGATGAGTGACCCGGATGAACCGATATTGCGCATGAGTTGTCATCCGTTGCCGTCCGGTACGGGGACGATCAACAGCAGCCCCGGTTTGCTGATGACGTTGAGCAGGTTGTGTCATGGTGGTAAGATGACAGACCAATTGCCTATAGCTACAGCGGTTGCAGAGCTACTTCCGTGCAACTTTCCAAAGGCCATTCCCCTCTGCTCAGTCGTTAGTCTAGGCTTCGTTTGTGTGGCGTGTTCATATCCTAGCGTCAATACTGAACTGTTTTTTGACACAAACCGTTATAAAGGATACCTCAGAGTGAAATGCATGCTTTTCATCCAGAACCGTCGATGCACGTGCTAAAATTATGGTTTTGCTGCACTGTTGGTGTGTTTGTGCGAATGGTTCGTATGGACGTCAAATTGCATGACACCATCTCATCTGGGATCATTACGTCACTTTACCATAAACGATCCATAAACATGAACGCTTACCTTCATGAGATTTCGTTTTTTCGAAACTCTCGTTTTTTGCTGTTCAGTATATGTAGAGAATGGACGCAGAAAAAGCGACAAAAACATTTACAATATTATTCCTTGTACCGACAACACATGACTTTGCTTAGTGTTTGTTTGTACTTCCGTTAGAGCAGTTGCGGGCGGTGGGGTAGCCCTGGGTTCGATTCCCAACATGGGTACATCGTGAAGCCCATTTCTGCTGTTCCCCGCCATGATATTACTGGAATATTGCTAAAAGCGGCGTAAAACCTCACTCACTCACAAGAAATTATCTAAGGCTCTAAAGAAATTATTGAAACGCACAGTTCTCAGGACCGTTACTTCACAGGAGCCTCATATTGTCTGCTAGGATCCCCAAAACTAATAATTAGTGGTGCACGGGACCCCCAGGTTTGTGAGTCGAGGTAAAACCCTGCCCATGATTGATGAAGTTATCTCAAACGCACCTGTTGTCTTTGATGTTTGCAGACCGCCTCCGTGGTGTAGTGGTTAGAGCGTCCGCCCGGAGAGCGGAAAGTCGCGGGTTCGATCCTCGACCGCGTCATACCAAAAGACCTTAAAATATGGTACTTGTTGGTCCCTGCCTGGTGCTGGGCATTAATGGGTACAACAAGGACTGGTCGGCTCGGAGTCAGTATAATGTGTCTGAGTGGGGTATTCATGCTTCACTGCGACATGGTATCTCAGTGGGCTAGCACTATAAAACCAGCTTAAGTCTGGGCTAGTACAAGCAGCCGCACATACACATACACAGCATGCATGCACGTCGTCATATATGAGCGAAATATTCTCAAGCACGACGTTAAACCCAATTTCACCTCACCTCACCTCACCCTTGATGTTTGCCAGCTGACAGTGCACAGCCATCAATTCTTGTTTGTTTTGTTTGTTTGTTTGTTTGTTGTTGTTTTTTTTGGGTTGTTTGTTGATTTTTCTATTCGGGGATTGGCGCTGGGGTTGCGTAGTGGTTAAAGCGTTCGAACATCTCAAGACCGGGATTCCATTCCTCACATTGGTACCATGTGTGAAGACCATTTATTCAGTCCTCAGTCCTGATTTTGTTGTTATATTGGCGTAAAATCACATCACTCTCTCATTCACTCAATAAAGGATTAAGGCAGATTTATCAATGATTTATTTTCTTTATTTGCCAGATGGTATACGGGTACTTCGGACGAAGGCGCCCTGATAATACTCCCCTACTTCGTGACCTGAAAGTATAAACACGAGTGAGTGAGTTTAGTTTTACGCCGCTTTTAGCAATATTCCAGTAATATCATGGCGGGGGACACCAGAAATGGGCTTCACACAATAACACGATGAATAAATACTTTGTTTACAGATTTGACGTCAGGGGATTGGCATTTATATTACTCATTTTCTTTCGCTGACTGTGTGGTACAAATATTGACTCAGTCGTATTGTCATCGTATTCCAGTTGCTTTGATCGATGTTCATGCTGTTAATCACTGGATTGTCTGGTCAAGATTTCATTATTTACAGACCACCGCCATATAGCTGGAATATTGCCGAGTGCGGCGTGAAACTAAACTCACTCATATCCTGATGTGATGTTTGTGCTCTGGTAGGTTTATGGTTAAGACTCGATGATGTACATTACAGATGGCCGTCATAGAGCTGTAATATTGCCGAGTTATACAACAAACAAACTTAATATATATATATACTTTTGATAGAACCTAATTATTCCTTATAAAACGACCGCCTCCGTGGTGTAGTGGTTAGAGCGTCCGCCCGGAAAGCGGAAGGTCGCGGGTTCGATCCCCGACCGCGTCATACCAAAAGACCTTAAAATATGGTACTTGTTGGTTCCTGCCTGGCGCTCGGCATTAGTGGGTACAACAAGGACTGGTCGGCACGGAGTCAGTATAATGTGTCTGAGTGGGGTATTCATGCTTCACTGCGGCATTGGTATCTCAGTGGGCTAGCACTATAAAACCAGCTTAAGTCTGGTCTAGTACAAGCAGCCGCCCATACACACACACACGCGCATGCACGTCGTCGTATGAGCGAAATATTCTCAAGCACGACGTTAAAGCCAATTTCACCTCACCTCACCTTATAAAACGTTAAGGCTGTATTCCCTTATTAAGTTCAAAAGCCGTGAAATAACTGGAATACTGTTCACAGTGACGTCATACTCACTAACTCACCGACGTTACGGACGAGTAAGGAACTCAGGTCGTCTGTGCTGCCTATTGCGAGGAGAGTCCATCTGTTTGCGGGAAGAGTCCATGCTATTCCTAGGAGAGTCCATCTGTTTGCGAGGAGAGTCCATCTGCTTGCGAGGAGAGTCCATCCTGTCACGAGGAGAATCCATCCTGTTACGAGGAGAGTTCGTCCTGTTGCGAGGAGAGTCCATCCGTTTGCGAGGAGAATCCATACGTTTGCGAGTGTGTCTTCGAAACTGCTCACCATCTTCCTTCTCATCTTCATCATCATCATCATCATCATCATCATCATCATCATCATCATCATCATCATCATCTTCATCTTCCATCAGAGTTACTAAGTACTCCAGTGTGTGGTTTAACATGGCA
The DNA here is from genome assembly GCF_003918875.1 of Haliotis rubra. Taxonomy (NCBI): domain Eukaryota; kingdom Metazoa; phylum Mollusca; class Gastropoda; order Lepetellida; family Haliotidae; genus Haliotis; species Haliotis rubra. The sequence continues at coordinate 93,793 of NW_025765435.1, forward strand.
ACTGTGAAAATGAAATGTATTGTGGTAAGTATTATAAAACCTTTCGACCCATGCTTGCCATAACATAGGACCATGTCATCGGAATTGCTTAGGTCGACGCGTATTCTATGAATCAGTGGATTGTCTGGTCAAGACTCAATTACATAAAGGCCTCAGTCATATAGCCGGAAAACCTCCCAGTGCGTCATTAAGTGACTGAGTATGGTTTTACGCCGCTTTTAGCAATATTCCAGCAATATTCCAGCAATATCACGGCGTTGGACACCAAAAAATGGGCTTCAGACATTGTACCCATGTGGGGAATCGAACCCGGGTCTTCGGCGCGGCGAGCGAACGCTTTAACCACAAGGCTAACCCGCGTCGTTAAACAACAAATAGACAAATATAACCTGATACATACTGTCTCCAATGGCTGCAACGGTCTTATTTCGCGCCTCCAACGTCTTTATTTGCTTGCAATACGTTGTGTTTTCAATGGAACCCCTTAAAACGAAAGGCGAAGTACTGTTTCAGCCAAACCACTTGCTTCTTCCCGAGACAGGGGCGAGGGGTAGCCTAGTGGTTAAAGCGTTCGTTCATCACGCCGAAGGCCCGGGTTCGATTCCCCACATGGGCACAATGTGTGACGCCCATTTCTGGTGTCCCCCGCCGTGATATTGCTGGAATATTGCTAAAACCGGCGTAAAACTAAAGTCACTCACTCACTCACTCACTAGACAAAAATAGAAGTGGAACACTTTTTATGTATAGACGACTTCTTCAATGCAAAAGCTGCGACGTTTCGGTGCAGATACTAACACCGTTATCAAGCTTGCCCACGTGTTCCTGTTCATTATATCAGCTTCTAAGTGCCATCTAAAACCGTCTATGCAAAGTCTACAGTCCGTTTGAGTCAGAAACGGACCGATGAATTGCAAATTTTATCATTGTACAAAATTGCCACATAAATATAAATAGTACACATGTTTATCATTTACTAATACCCAACAGCTTTCTTATATTTGAAAATTTTCCGGACTCCAACAAAAAAGTTCTTTAAGAAACTATCATTAAAATTTTGACACAGTTCACTATTTGTTACGAGGGAGTGCAGAGAAAGGGACGGCCTGGTGTGCGAGAAAGGATGGAGACGGCACAGCACAGGCTAATGAATCAATAACTTGGTGGGCACGTGCTTCTCTAACACCTGGCTGTCCCTTTCTCTGCACTCCTCCCTCGTAACAAATAGTGAACTGTGTCAAAATTTTAATGATAGTTTCTTAAAGAACTTTTTTGTTGGAGTCCGGAAAATTTTCAAATATAAGAAAGCTGTTGGGTATTAGTAAATGATAAACATGTGTATATTTTTATTTATGTGGCAATTTTGTACAATGATCAAAAACTAAAACGACACATGGTCCATAGACAACTCGGCGACTGTCCTCGAGTGCAGGCCCTGAAGAATACCGTACAGTCAAGTGGGTGTCCACAAATAGTTTCTGAATCTTTTTATGTTTTAGATCAAGGTGTTAAAGAGATGATGGCAAGATCGACTTTACTGTTGATCATCGAACAGATCTCAAGTCAGAGTTAACAAAGCACTGCCTGCCTTTATTGTTTTTATTGCGAACTACCCGTGAAGGTCCCGGTTAAAATGAACCTTCAGTAACCCACGCTTGTTGTAAGAGGCGACTAACGGGATCGGGTGGTCAAGCTCGCTGGCTTGGTTTACACATGTCATCGGTTCCCAATTGCGCAGGTCGATGCTCATGCTGTTGATCACTGGGTTGTCTGGTCCAGACTCGATTATTTACAGACCACCGCCGTATAGCTGGAATATTGCTGAGTGCGGCGTAAAACTAAACTTACTCACTTACTCACGAACTTACTTTTTCCTTCCAGTGTTGAGGATACCGCCACCAGCTTCTTCATCAGCATCTCTTGTTGTCGCAACATGGTTTTAACACCCTCCGCAAGGAATGTTTCAACTCCCTCAGATATTTCTGAAAACGACACCGCTCGTAGTTCAAATGCCTTACATTCAGTGTGGCAAAGGGTTTAGTGGGGTAGCCTAGTGGGTTCGAGTCCCCACATGGGCACAATGTGTGAAGCCTATTTCTGGTGTCCCCGCCGTGATATTGCTGGAACATTGCGGCGTAAAACCATACTCACTAACTCAGTGTAGTTAAGTATATTTCCTAAACTTAATATAGCATCTATTGTTACACCAGAAGTCGTTTATCATAATTATCATTGTTATTGTATATCATTCAATAACTATCATCATCAGTCATAACTGACACTGCTGTTCTCATAACTATTAGGGTAGGGTGGCCTGGTGGTAATAAAAAGAGAATGTCATCACTTAAAGAGTTGGTTCTTGAAACGTTCAAGCTGGCTTCTGTCATTAACGTAGCCTGTGAGGGCCTGGAAGATGACATTTCAAATAATTGGGATGAAATATAGAAATGGTTCAATGATTATGTAGACCTGGGGCGGTGGGGTAGCCCAGTGGTTAATGCCTTCACTCATCACGCCGAAGATCCTTGGTTTGATTCCCAGCATGGGTACAATGTGAACCCATTTCTGGTGTCCCCGCCGTGATATTGCTGGAATATTGCTACAAGCGGCATGAAACTCACTCACCCACTCACCTCTCTCTGCAAAGCCCTAAAGTATAGAAACTTGCCTTTGTTGACTTGTGTGTTGTTCTTGGTTTTCGTAGCTGCATCCTGAACACCTCCGGGTGATTGTCCAGCTATTCCTTCAGCCGGTCCAGGTTTTCCTCGAGAGTGACCGTCAAGTTCTACAGAATGTCCAGCGATTCCATGAGAGTGTCTAGCTGCACCTTTAGAGTGTCCAGCGATTCCTTGAGCTTGTCCAGATATTCCTGGAAAGAAGCAAACCACAACTATACACAAGAGAAGAGTCAGCGGACAAAACATGATGCCTTGCATATCTCCCAGGGGTCTGTGAGCCTTGTCCAGCAATTTATACCTGAACCGTAATGGCTTTCCGTGTTTCACCTGGGAAATGAGCAAGCCACGTATCACATTGAGGTTATGAAGTGGATGCTGTGATTAACTCAGACGTAATTCATATAAACAAACTAATTACTATACACAAAGAACTTAGTTATGCACCCCCTGACATAAAGCTCACGGTTTAATGAGCCACGAGCCCTTTGGAGTATATCTGGGACATGATTGGTCGTCGTGTACAACAAAGGGATCCTCCTATACAGAACCTGGCCCAATTGGAAGCTGCCTTACTCGAGGAATGGCGTAGACTGCCCTTCAGAGGATAAAGAGGCTGACGGGGTATGAGGAGGAGGGTGCTGGCTGTCATACAGTCACATGGAGGTTACACTCGGTATTGACCTTGAATCGTGTAAGACACGCAAAATGACATTTTGAATGTTCACATTCACACAAAAATTGAACATAAAGATTGCTGCATCCAAAAATCATTTTTCTAAGATCAGTGATAACTCGAATTTAGTTGGGTGTTTTTCACCTATAAAGCCTACTTTCTCCATGGAACAATATTGAAGTTGCATAAAAAAGATCCTCGGCGCATGTTAACGTTGTTAAGAATATGTGAAATATTACATTTTGCCATTATAATGTCATCGAAATTGAATTTTATTTAATGTTTCAATGTTTTATTTGTTATGATTTGAGAGGTGAGGTGAAATTGGGTTTAACGTCGTGCTTGAGAATATTTCGCCCATATGACAACGTGCATGCGTGTGTATGTGTATTTGCGGCTGCTTGTACTAGCCCAGACTTAAGCTGGTTTTATAGTGCTAGCCCACTGAGGTACCATGCCGCAGTGAAGCATGAATACCCCACTCAGACACATTATACTGACTCCCGAGCCGACCAGTCCTTGTAGTACCCATTAATGCCGAGCGTCAGGCAGGGACCAACAAGTACCATATTTTAAGGTCTTTTGGTATGACGCGTTCGGGGATCAAACCCGCGACCTTCCGCTCTCCGGGCGGACGCTCTAACCACTGCACCACGGAGGCGGTCCGATTTGAGAGTGAAATATTTTCCATACATGCAGTTTCAAACAAAATAGACGCTTATGTATACACTCAATTATCTGGTCTACACTTGGCCCAGATTCGATTATTTACCGTGGTTCTATGGTAAGAGTTTGACTAACTAGCAAATAGTTATACCAAATCTCTATCCACAGTGCCACACAGTTATTGTTCTACGATTGCCTTCTAACCCGTGAAGATCCAGGTTAGAATTGGTCTTCAGCAACCCATGCTTGTCTTAAGAGGCGACTAACGGGATCGGGTGGTTATACTCGCTGACTTTCCCAGTTGCGTAGATCGATGCTCATACTGTTGATCACTGGATTGTCTGGCCCAGACTAGATTATTTACAGACCACCAACCAGCCAACGATCGCCTTGTTGATAGCTGCTTCTGTCTGCCATGGCAAAGTGTACCTATATGACTTCAATGATTTCTCACGCTGCAAACTCTGCTTACGGTTAATGGCATCTGCCAAAAAACATCTGACACGTCCAAGCAACTAACCTTGTAATAATAGTCGGTATTATTATTGTTCTCATTATCCAGTGGGGCACCAACTACACAATGCTAATAGGTATTCTCGGCCCAAACACAAACAATTTTCCTGGATATCGTTATGGTAATAATACTGGTATAGGAACGTTAATGAATATTTTGAATACTTTTCATACTTCAGGTGTTTGACGTCAGTACGTCAAACTTTCTTTTCTCAATACGTTAATTTCATAACCATGTGAAAAGATAAAAGTAACTTGAAAAATTCACAAAAGCGACTGTAGTTAAAACGAATATGAATTTATGGTGACCAGAAGGAAACACGTGTGTGTATTGTGCGAATTTCTTTTATAAATATTATATTATTTTGATACATCTGTACTTATTAAAACTAGAATCATGTAAAATATTCCTTGAGTGCTACCCGTGAAGTTCCGGGTTACAATTGGACTTCTGCAACCCATGCTTGTTGTAAGAGGCGACTAACGGGATCGGGTGGTCAGGCTCGCTGACTTGGTTGACACATGTCATCGGTTCCCAATTGTGTAGATCGATGCTCATGATGCTGATCACTGGATTGTCTGGTCCAGACTGAAGTATTTACAGACCGCCGCCATATAGCTGGAATATCACTGAATGTGACATTAAACAACAAATCAACCAATCAACCAAACAACAATGTGTGAAGTCCATTTCTGGTGTCCCCCGCCGTGATATAGCTGGAATATTGCTAAAAGCGGCGTAAACCATACTCACCCACTCACTCACTCAACTACTGGCTGGTACAGCCCTGCGTTGACGCTTTACACATTTTCATACCAATTATAACAGCTCATGCATGTATAGTTTACACATCACAAACGCCGAGTCACCGGTAAGGCAGGTTATGCTTACCCTTTCCGCGAACACCCGGTGTCATCATATGATTTTCATGGCTATTTTGACCTTCACAGCAATTGGAATCTGTTTCTGAGGACAGTTAAGACTTGGTATTCTTTTGCAAAGTCGTTCTATATTTACCATTTCACCAGGCAGTCTCTCGAAAATCAAACGTCACATTGTAAAAGTAAGCTTTTATGTGTAGGAGAATGTCCGAAAACTCCCGATTAGTTTTGCACGTGAAGTAGGTTCGACGCCGTAGGCTGAGAACCTGCTTCACGTGCGAAACTAATCGCGAGTTTGAGGACTTTCTCCTACTTAAAACAAAGTTCGATTACTTGTTCGTGCGCATCTTATGTCTATGTTACTATCAAATGCTTGCCATGGTCTGGAAACGTGTGTACACCTCGCCTAAACGCAGCTTAACACGAACAAAACTACGGGAGTGTTAATCGCATGAAAATTGATAACGGCACGTGCATCATTCATTTTTTGCTTAAACTGTTGGTTTGTTGGGTTCATAATGGAAACCTCTGATTCAGATATGGACATTTTTATTACGCAAAACATTTTTTCTCGAAATTAAGACTGACTGACTGACTGAGTTTAGTTTTACGCCGCTTTTAGCAATATTCCAGCAATATCACGGCTGGGTACACCAGAAATGGGCTTAACACATTGTGCCCATGTGGGGAATCGAACCCCGGGTCTTCGGCGTGACGAGCCAACGCTTTAACCACTAGGCTACCCCACCGCCCCTCGAAATTAAGAAGTTGTAATCAATTCTGACTTTGAAGATTTACTTAATACCACTATTTCAGAACCAAAAGACACTCCACGTTTTCATTTAAATGTTGACGACATTTCCTCTGGTTCAGCTGATTACAATTGTTTTACAAACGTAAACCATCTGGGCCCCTTCTACAGAAGCAACTGCAGCCATTGGTTCCGGAAATAGTTACTGCTGAAAATAGATCCCGTTTTGCCAAACCGTTGACAGATTCTGACTTCAGTAAGTTATGTAATTCATGTTATTCTACAAATACTGAAAACAAAAGTAGGTGGGCTGTCAGACTCTATCAGGCATGGGTAGACGAGAGGAAAGCAAGAGAAGGTCCTAGTGGTTTTGACTTAAATTCAAACATTTTGGAATTAGCAGTGAATGAAGGTGAATTGAACAAAACATTAATGTATTTTTTGACGGAGGTCAGGAATCGGAAGGGTCAAGAATATCGGGGCAATACACTGTATGAGGTTATTGCCACATTTCAATACTTTATTCGTCGGAATGGAATTCACATAAACTTTTACGAATCTCCCTTATTCTCCGGACTTAGAACTGTTTTGGACGCCAAAATGAAATCTCTAGCGCAACAGGGAATTGGGATTGATAAGATACAGGCTGCTGTGATAAGTGTTGAACAGGAGGATGTGTTGTGGAAAAAGGGAATTTTAGTTGAGGACACCCCTCAAAAACTCCTAGACACTCTAGCGTATCACAGAAATCTAAGGGTGGGACCGAATTCACAGTTCTTCCTGGCCGATACCGAAGATGGGTGTAAAACTCTTAGGTACACAGAGGATGTTTCCAAAACAAACAGAGGAGGAATAAAACACAGGCGCATGGAAAAGAAATCAATAAGCATATCCGTCAACAGAGAGCGACCTGAGAGATGCCTAATTCGTCTCTACCAAAAGTACATAATAATAAATAGTATTACTATCATAATATTACATGTGAATATTTTAGTTTGATTTGATAATGTTGTTTAAAAATACTTGATTTTGGTCTCGCTCGCTGGTTAGACCTGACTGGTTATCAACGTACGTTAAACCCAATCTCACTCTCACTGATATTTGGTATACACAAGAAGGCATGACATGTGCAACTGTCAGAAATAATTAATTCTATTTTTGTCTTGGTTTATAATATTGGAATTACTGTTACAATGTAGTGGCATTATTGTAAATTGTCATTGAATGGGCAAGATGATATCTATATTACAAATTCTTATTTCTCTTTTAGGCCTAGAGATGGCAAGTGTTCTGCTTTCTAACTCCAACCACTCAGGTTTGTGAAAGATAACACGTGGTTTTCTGACTGTCCTATTGGTAAACATCCTTTGAGAGGAACAGTCGGGCGAATATGCAAACTTGCTGGGTTTGCAGGATTCTTCTCCAACCACTCTCTGAGAGCAACAACAGCTACACGTCTCTACGACGCCGGTGTAGACGAACAGCTTATTGCAGAGAGGACGGGGCATAAATCTGTAGCCATTAGGAGTTACTAGGTGTGTTAACAGTTATTCTTTATCATAAACTCGCCCCCAAAAGACGTTTTACATCAATAGTGTTTTGGGCGAAATATAATGTAACTACTTTAAATATAATTTGTCGGCACAAATGTTCCACATTTCAATTTTTTGGGCCACGTCCTTGTGCATATCGATTTATAAACAGCAATTCGTCTGCCTAAGATTATTTTATTCAAACTGTCGCCTAAATTTCAGATAGTAGGCTTTGCCTATATTATATTTACCACAAGGTCCTTAATATAAGATCATGATATGCTTCTGTGAATAATGTTCACGTCTTCCTAACGCAGAGAACATCATATGAGATGGAGGCCCGGGTTGATGACATAATACAGAGGAAACGCCCATCTGTCACAGCTGCAGCTACAGTCACATCCACGACATCGTCGCCCACGTTCTCGGTCTCCGCCCTCCATCCGCCCACCCGCCACTGAACATGCCACTGTAGTCCAACATGGAACTTCTTCCCGCAAGATCTTCAACTAGTTTTGAAAGATGGTGTGACTCTGTCTCTTAAATTTTGAATTAAAATATAATGTTATTTGTGTTCTTATTGATATGTGCTATTTTTCCAAACCACTGTCATAATGTTTGCGTTTAACAACCAACTGAATGAGGAATTGTTGAAACGGTTAGATCCCATTTTCAACCAACCAAAAGCTGGTTACTTAATGACGTCATGCTGTCTCCATCAGCTGTATTTCTGCGATCAGTTTTGGTAACATGAGAACGTTGCATACTATGGAACAGAGACAGCTCGGCTTACTATTAGAGCGTACACATGACTATGGGAGAGTAGACTTTAGTTACACACTGTGGGAACCTTTCCCTTAGTTTGTTTAACTAACAGCTTTTGCAGTTAACATGAAAATTTACCCTCTTGCTACTAACATCCACATAACTTAGTTTTAACTTTGGTTAGGGGCTCGTTTTTGCATGTGCCTCTGGTGGACAGGATATTCACGCCCATTATCATCACTACTGCACAAGAGTACATAGACACATGCTTATGGTTTCGTCTAATTCCTACAATGGGGTTATCTCATTATGTAAAAGGTTTTGTCGTTTTAATTCTGATAATGACATTATTCACCTATAAAAACTATGCAGAATGGAAATTTGCAGAAGGCAAGAAAAACTCATAATCTCATAATCTTGGAGGGGCGGTGGGGTAGCCGGTTAGGTCCCATACTGCCTACAGTTCCAAACTGCCTACATCTCAAACTGCCAACAAAAATATTGTAGGCAGCGTGGGAAATGATTTTTTGCCCTGTAGAATAATGGAACAGCCCAATTATCAATGAAGAAGGGGTGTGTCGTTTGGAGTAAAGTAGTAGTAGTTATTTGCTTTATTTAATGTCGCACGCACAACTAAGGTATTTCGGCGACGGGGTAGTACAGTTATTTAGAAATGAGGAGAACAAAAAATAGAAATTTTGAAAGAGGGGTGTTACTAAAAAAACAACAAAACCAACAACTGAATATTAAGGGAAATTTGAATGGGATGCCAAATTTAAAAGGTAAGAAGAAATATGAAATAGGTAAAGAGTATTAGAGATTTTGAATTTAATATAGATGTGGTGTAGTAAATGGTTATTATTATTGTATTTTTTAACCAACCCATGTTTAGAAACATATTTAATGATAAATATATAAAAGGTTAAAGAATGAACTTGATAAAAAGAGAGAACTGATTTAAAAAGTTAAAAAAAAGCCTTAAAGGTCACATGCAACGTAAAACACAACTTTGCAGATTCTGATACCTTTCGGTATGGACTTACCGAAACAAATCATCAAAAATGCAAATTCAACTTATAAAGTTGAAAAATAACGCGATGAAAAAAACCGCGCAAAATCGGAGTTCAAACGTTTCATTAATTTTCCCCCGACTTTTCCGGGGAAAACTGGTTTCAACAGCTGGGCTGCGCTCAAAGCACGTGCGCAGTGAAATAGGTTCGCGCAGCGGGTTGTCCGGTGAATACTCGGTGAAGGCTTTGGTGTGAGCTATTTTTCTAATGTTTTGTTGATATCTCACAGGCGCGAGCTTTTTATATGTTATGACAGTAAATTAACTGTTTATATAATTTCATTTGTCTATTTCACCACACGTTCTTCTTACCGAGTCACTTTCTCAGTTCGATACTTGAAAGCAATGTCATTATTTAGCGTTGACAGAATTTCTAACTGTGATATAGATATGTCGTTGTCACAGACAAAACGTAATGTCTTGTTTTATTGACACCTGTGTGTCTGCCTGCCTGTCTGCTAATGGCAATATTCAATACACAACTGCTATCACTGACCACATGCAATTTGAACTTAACACCAATCAGGCTATACACCATAAACAAAATGCATTGATTTATGGCCCGAGTTCGGTCTCTGTCACATTATGTAATTACACAGACAGGCAGGTGTAATACTTGAACACATGACATGTTATGATGTCTGTTGATTGTAAAATGTTATACACAAAAAAATGAGCATGTATTTACAAAACCCAACATCTCTATATATACACATACAATGAGCCGTGAGGGCATCTGCAAATGAACCAGCCGTTACACTTGAGTGCACACCCACCCGCTCTGACTGGGTTCGGTATCCCGGCTGCTTCGTTTCTTGGGAAGTAAACCCAAGTACACAATATTGCACTTTTGATTTGCGATTGTACGCTTATAATTTTGTTTATATGTTTTTTCATAACCAGCAATGTATATTATATGTCATGAATAAGTGATAATTGTGTTATAATTATGTTTGATTTTTTGGTTGCATGTGACCTTTAAACAATCCTATAATCTCCCGGCAAACTCCAGTATCTTCACAGCAGAACTCGCAGCCATAGTTCAGGCCTTGCAAACAACATCTGACCAAACAAACACTACCATTTGCATTTTTTACGGATTCCTTAAGCTCCATACAAGCTCTCAAAACTTACTCTACAACAAAAAGACCAGATCTAATAAATAACATATACAGAAGAATACTATACCACCAAAACAAAATAATCAAATACATTTTATCTGGGTCCCGTCACATATCGGAGTCCATGGCAACGAAATGGACATCCTTGTCAGTTGTGTGTAATTGTAAAACCAGTAAAAGACTGTAAAACCAGTAAAAGACTGTAAAATTTATCAGATTTTCAAGATATATCCATGTCTCCATGTAAAGACGTAGAATTCTCAGAATGATAAAACAAACCAACACTTGTCATTTTTTAAACTTCTGTAGGCAGAGTGGGAAGACACCATAGAACAGGTCAGTTCATTAACCAAGTAACTGGTCAAGTTCATTTTAGCAGGGGTAGAACAGGTCAGATCGGTGTATTCCCATTAACTTCACTTCCTGATCACTGGACCCTATCATGTTGTTTTAACCTGTAGGCAGTTTGGAACTGTAGGCAGAATGGGAATACACCGGTCAGCCTAGTGGTTTAAGCCTTCGCTTATCACCCCGAAAACCCGGGTTCGATTCCTCACATGGGTACAATGTGCAAAGCCTGTTTCTTGTGTCCCCCGCAGTGATATTGCTGGAATATTGCAAAAAGCGTATTTGGTACTCTGTAGAGCGATGGATCGGTTTGTCAGGCCAATCGCGTTAACTCGGCGACGTGTGTCGTTACGGATAACATCAGTCATTGATGTGTTTGGTCCAGTTTCGGTCACTTGCAGACAGTCGCTATATAACTTGGAAATTACCGAGGACCGTTTGCTGTTAACTTGCAGCAAAATGAGTTCGACCCCCAAATGTCGGACAGCAAAATTCAGGAATTGATATCTCAAGTTTTTGTTTTTGTTTTCTGTTTTACCCCGCAATTATCAACATCCCATGTGCATGAAGGCGGCCTGGAAGTAAATTGGACCAGACTATCTAGTGATTGACATCATGAGCATCGATCTACACAACTGGGATACGATGGCATGTGCTAACTAAGTCATCGAGTGTGACCACCCAATCCACTTAGTGATCGCTTATAAACGTGGGTTGTTGAAGATCAATTTTAACCCGGGTCTTCACAGGTAGCAACAATGTACGGAATTGGGATACGATGACATGTGTCAACCAAGTCAGCGACCCTGACCACCCGATCCCGTTAGTCGCCTCTTACAAGCACATGTCTCTGACGGCCAGTTCTAACCCGCGTCTCTGAGAGTCATTGAACTCGTCGGCGAACAAACATAGGTAACACCTGAAACCAGAGTTGACAACACCACAAATCCGTACAACACGACTTGGTCGCTTTATTCACCGAATATCGACATTTATCCAAACGGGTTGAGGCAGGACGGACAAGGCGCCACTAGACACGCAATGGGAATGCATGTGACTGGTACTGGCGACACTTTCAGTAAATCATCGATGAGGTTTCGTTCAACTGAAACAAAACATCAAATTATTGTCAACAGCAATGAGCCTTTTGTGTACGTTCGATATCGACTTCAAAATTTCAAATATACAAAACATCAAATTATTGTCAACAGCAATTAGCCTTTTGTGTACGTTCGATATCGACTTCAAAACTTCAAATATACAAAACAACAAATTATTGTCAACAGCAATGAGCCTTTTGTGTACGTTCGATATCGACTTCAAAATTTCAAATATACAAAACATCAAATTATTGTCAACAGCAATGAGCCTTTGGTGTCTGTTCGACATCGACTTCAAAATTTCAAATATGCTAAACTTTTGTCCTTACCCCAAACAATAAGGAAAAGATCAGAATTATCAGTGTTTATTGAGGATGACAAGGTCTCTGGCACTCCACGACAAATGCTACGGAATATATTTAGAACTAAGCTATTTCAGTATACATAACGTTCCATACAGAATATGTGTTGACAGGGCGGTGGGATTGCGCAGTGGTTAAAGCGTTCGCTCGTCACCTCAAAGACCTGGGTTCGATTCCCCACATTGGTACAATATCAAGCCCATTTGTCCCCCGCCATGATATTGCTGGAATATTGCTAAAAGCAGCGTAAAAGCCAACTCACTCACTCATGTTTTGAAAGCCATTATAACCCCACTGCAAGTAGGGTGTCTAGCACGTGTGGAATCTGACTAATGGGTTTGACCATATCGAGCCACCGATCGTCCGCTCTTCGGACAGACACTCTATCCACTGAACCACTGTATCGGTGCCGTCAGTGCGTGTATGACAGTTAGCATTAGAGTGAGTGAGTTAGTGAGTTGAGTTTTACGCCGCTTTTGGCAATATTCCAGCAATATCACGACGGGGGAAACCAGAAATGGGCTTCACACATTGTACCCATGTGAGGAATCGAACTCTGGTCTTTGCCGTGACGAGCGAACGCTCTAACCACTAGGCTACCCCACCGCCATGTTAGCATTAGAAATGAGGTGACATGAGAGCTAAACATTTTTGGAACAATATGTTGTCCAGTAGAGCTTGTAACGCAAAAACTAGCATCAAGGTTGGGATGTTTTGGAATTAAGAGCTTCCCGAAGCACGGCTTTGATTTATTTTATATATGTCTCAATTTGTAGCTAAGTGTCGGTTTAAAATGCATGAAAAGGGTGTTTATTGTATAAAAATGATGAATTCGTCCTGAAGCGACCTCGTTACACCCATTCCATTTTATATAGTGTTTAGGTCCAAGTAGTAACAATATAAACCAATCGTGAAGATCCGGGTTAGAATTGGTCTTCAGCAACCCATGCATGTCGTAAGGGGCGACTGACGGGATCCGGAGGTCAGGCTCGCAAATCGATGCTCATGGTTTATATCACTGGATTGTCTGGTCCAGACTCGATTATGTACAGACCGCCACCATAGTGCGGAGTTAAACGACAATCAACCAACGACACCATCGACCTATACCTTGATGCTATTTTCTGCATTACAAGCCCCGGTAGTGTAAGCCATGTTGGTCTATGTCATGATATGATCGGAATTGTTTCTAGACATTTCTCATCATTATAACCATGGTCTTTAGTTGATGTTAACTGTTTGAAGATCATACACTGACCGGCAGGTGCTGCTGATGCCACCACCATCACAACCAGCAACATCGCCAACATCAGCCCTGTTTTCATGTTGCTGCGGAAGAGATGCAGGCTTGTTTGGTGAAAGTAGTTTGTGATTCAACTGAGCTTATGAACCTGAGAAAATTGAAAACAAATTATAGATTTGAAAGCTTCAACAGAGTGGTGGGGGAGATAGGTGGTTCCCTCATCATACAAGGCTCAGGTTCACATCAATGCTGGCTCAGTTTTATTGGAAAGGTGACCAAAGCCGATGTCACTGACTGACTGACTGTGGTTTAACGCCGCTTTTAGCAATATTCCAGCAACATCACCGCGGGGGACACCAGAAATGGGCTTCACACATTGTACCCATGTGGGGATTCGAACCCGGGTCTTTTGCGTGACGAGCGAATGCTATAACTACTAGGCTACCCCACCGACTAAAGCCACCGACCAAGTATGGCGACTACTCAAAACACCTGTATCGTTTGAAAGGTGACAAAGCCAACGTCGGGTATGGCAATTAAAGCACCTGTTTTATAGAAAGGTGACCAAAGCCAACGTCGGGTATGGCAATTAAAGCACCTGTTTCATTGGAAAGGTGATCAAAGCCGACGTCAGGTATTGCGACTAGTTAAAGCACCTGTCGCTCATGGCTGATAAGACATGAGTTATAAATAGTGCACACAAATGGCATTGATAGTAACATCTATGAAAATAGAATAAACTGCTTTTATGTGATAAAGATTTTGGAATATCTTTTTCTATTTTGACAATACAATGAAATGTGACCCACATTGGAGTGTTTCTACGACAAAAGCTGGTCTTCAGCCCATACATGTATTTAGACATAGAGTCCGGACAAGTTGATTGCTTACATATTAGGTAGCTGAGAACCAAAATTGTGTGGACATATATCCACTGATCAAAACAAAATATCATCTTTATGACACTACAGTGAACCCTGGTTATATTGCCGCCGGTTATAATGCCACCCTGGATATAATGCCATGTTTTTGACAGAACGGATTTCCTGCCTTTATAATACCCAAGGACCCCTATCTGTCCTTCCTGGTTATAATGCCACCCTGGATATAATGCCATGTTTTTGACAGAACGGATTTCCTGCCTGTATAATACCCAAGGACCCCTATCTGTCCTTCCTGGTTATAATGCCACCCTGGATATATTGCCATATTTTCTCCTGGACAAACGGTGTTATTACAACCAGGGTATACTGTAGTTGCAATGCAGTGTTTGAAGCATAGCTTACAGTCGGATCATCACCATCATTAGATTACATAAGCTCGACGAAAAGGTAACGAATAGTTACTTGGTTACATCTCACTCCCCAGCAATCTGAGCCTGCGCTATGACACCTTCGGGTGGTCAGTTCCAATCACTTGGTGTATCACGTGACAATCAATCACTGGTTTGTCAAGTCCAGAATCCCGTATTCCAAGGCCACCGTCAAGTATATAGTTGGAACACTGCTGTGTGCAGCGTTGAACAACAAACAAATACAAGGGCATAAAACATATGCTAAGAGAAGAGCTATAACCAACTTACACTCCTTCGTAATCCTCACACGTCAAGCGACAAATGACGTTGTCTTTCTAATCTTTCAGCGCGTCTCATGAGCATGTTTAGAAATATTTACGGAAGGGAGATAGTGTGGCTAATCTGAAACACTGCACCATGTGGCAGCTGGTTTTGTTTGCTTGGTGTTTAACGCCATACTCTGGAATATTCCTTTCTGGCGGTGGTCTGTAGATAATCGCATCTTGACCAGACACTCACATCATGAGCACTTGTCTTTTTCAACGAGCCTAAACACCCGTTCCTTTTACGAGAAACATCAGTTTGCGAAAACCGTTTCTAACTTGGATCTTCACAGGCCCTATGCCCTGGTTTGGAAGATATACGGTACATCACAGGTATATCATAGCTGCAGTCTGCGAGAAGGCAGTTTGCAAACTGAGGTTTGGTTTGTACATTTATTATGTGCATTACGGTATTCACATTAACAGCACATGCTGGGCTGTGGGGTAGCCTAGAGGTTAAAACAAGTCGCTTGTCACGCCGAAGACCCAGGTTCGATTCCCCCCACATGGGTACAATGAGAGAAGCCCATTTCTGTTTTTCCAATTCTGATATTGCTCACTCACTTATATGCACACAATGCCTGAACGGTTCCCACCTGTAACGTCGAAGTGGGCTCAGTACGTATTTTTACCTCTTCAATGTTAAACATATTTTTGATGATTTGGTTGTGAATCGTAAGGAAGTAGGTGTCCAATTTAAATATTGTTTCTTCTCTTTTGTATGTAAGCGTGTAGTTTTACGCCATTTTTAGCAATATTCCAGCAATATCACGGCGGGAGACACCAGAAACGGGCTTCACACATTGTACCCATGTGGGGAATCGAACCCGGGTCTTCAGCGTGACGAGCAAACACTATAACCACTAGGCTACCCCCACTGTCCATGAGATGACACACTTCAGAAGAATTAATTGAAAAATTGTTTAACCCCCAGGTTAGCCCCTCGTCTTCTGGTCAATGTAAGTTCAGTGAAGTTGTTAGACCAATACCCAAAAAATCGTTTTCGATATCAAATTCATTCAAGTCGTGCAAGGCATGGTGTGACCGGCTGATTGGTAGAACTTTGCCGATTCTACCATCCATCTAGGTGAAGTAAGGATCGAGGTGAGGTATTGGGGAAAATGAACACCTGCTCCTGGCTCAAGTGTCCTCGACACCAGAATCCCTTCCTACACTCACACAGGGACGCGCCCCGCTGCAAACAGGTTGCCGAATTTAGTCGCCAAATTCATTCAAGTCGTGCAAGGCATGGTGTGACCGGCTGATTGGTAGAACCGTGCCCATTCTACCATCCATCTAGGTGAAGTAAGGATCGAGGTGAGGTATTGGGGAAAATGAACACCTGTTCCTGGCTCAAGTGTCCTCGACACCAGAATCCCTTCCTACACTCACACAGGGGCGCACCCCACTGCAAACACGTTGCCGAATTTAGTCGCCTCTTAGGACCAGCGGTGGTGTGCTGGGGACACATTCTACCCCACGGGCGAAGAGCTATAAACTTGACCCAGCACTCACCACGAGGAGGTTGCTCTTCACGAGGTGAAGACACATTCTACACGGTGTGCCCACGGCGCATTTTGGAAACGATGGCAGGCATCAACCAAATCTTACCAAAAGCGGCTGTTGAAGAGCAATTCTGAGAGATGCTGCTGATCTAGTCTTGTTTAACATAAACATCGGATATATCACGGATGTGTAAGATACTCAAAGATATGGTTGCCAATATGTTTAATGCTACAATTAACGACATACAAAGTTGTAATTCCTTATTATTTATTTCATGGTGTGACTCATTTTTGCTCACTGATGAAGAGGCAGGTGGTTCCTGGAAGTAAAGTATAAAAATGTGGAAACATTTGGATTTGAATGGTTCACTGACATTACAGAACGACCTTTGATATAGGATTACAGATAGAACAGAATTGTTCCTGTCTAAGGGAAGGAGTTTATCCTCTACAATTTTTTAATGGCCATCGTGTTTTGTACCAGCCGTTTAAGAAATCCATTAAATACCTGGTAAAGCCTGGATTATCTTAATCTACTAAACACCCTAATCTGCGATAATGTTGGTGACATAAATCCTGAGTATGTTAATCTTGTGAATGGCCTTGAAACAAGTCGCTAGTTTTAGGAATTCTGGTAGAGAAGAAAATATCATATACTGAAATGCTTATTATTAATGATAATAATAATTGCCATTTATAAAGCGCATGCTTCCACGCAATTGAGCATGATCAAGGCGCTAACACATTATTACCCTGGATAACCCCTCACCAATAGAAGGTGAGTGAGTTTATTTTTACGCCGAGTGAGTGAGTGAGTTTAGTTTTACGTCGCACTCAGCAATATTCCAGCTATATTGCGTCGGTCTGCAAATAATCGGATCTGGACCAGACAATCCAGTGATCAACAGCATGAACATCAATCTACGCAACTGGGATATGATGACATGTGTTCACCCAGTCAGCGTGCCTGACCACCCGATCCCGTTAGTCGCCTCTTACAACAAGCATGGGTTACTGAAGATCAGTTCTAACCCGGATCTACGCGGGTCTTACGCCGAGTGAGTGAGTGAGTGAGTGAGTTGGGTTTTATGCTGCTTTTAGCAATTTTCCAGCATTATCACGGCTGGTGATACCAGAAATGGGCTTCACACATTGTACCCAGGTGGGGAATCGAACCCGGGTCATTGGCGTGACAAGCGAACGCTTTAACCACAAGGCTACCCCACCGACCCTCACTAGAAGGTGAACAGTCATGACTTTTCCCACCGGGTACCCATTCACTATTGCATGAACAGAGACAATTCATGAACAAACTCACTTATAAGCACTTCAAAAAGTGAGCTCACATTTCGATAAACCTACACTAGTAACTGTATCCTCTAACTAATTCCGTAGCTTCCGTCATCTTATGCCCGCCCTCTTTCTCCAGTATTTTATCCAAATATTCTGTTGATGAAATAAATGTTCATCTATTACAATGTACTTCTTACCTAGGTCAGATCAACCCCCATGATCTGGAACTTTCATCTGCTTGTTTCTCAGGAGGAGGGGTATCAATCGGAGGGTCACTTTCCTGTGGAGGTTGGACAAGGATAGGTCCAGACGTGACAGGGGCAGGGGAGGAGGGGGAGGAGGAGGAGGAGGAGGAGGGCGGTGTCTGTAGTCATGGCGTGGAGGAGGGGGCGTCCCCTGTGACCATCAGGTGGGGGTGGAGGGGGTGTCTTCTGTGACCATCAGGTGGGGGTGGAGGGGGTGTCTTCTGCGACCATGAGGTGGGGGAGGAGGGTGTCTTCTGTGACCATCAGGTGGGGGAGGAGGGCGGTGTCTCCTGTGATGGGGAGGTGGTGGTGGAAAGCAGTTGCGTTGATCATTCACGTGTTTTTCAATCATAAACTTGAGATTGCTCAGCGAGCCTATGATATTCGAAACTGAAAACATTGAATAAAGAGGTAAATAGTCATGTTGTCAGCTTATTATTAAAAATCTCAAATTACACACACACACACACACACACACGCACACGCACACGCACGCACACACACAGCAAATTTATATTTAAGACAAAACAATACTTTTGCATCCTTGCATCTTGTAGAATTGAAATGAAATGCCCAACATAGGTCCAGATATCCCCCGTCATAAGCTTGTAACAGTTGGGTGGCGGCATGGCCAAGTGAGCTGTAGGTACCACATTGGGTGGATCGAAATGTAATTTCAAGCGAATGTAAATTATTTTCGCACAAGAGATTATTAATGTATTGAAAATTCCAGATGTTTTATTCATACAAACATTAAGGGTAGGGTTTTACAAACTATGCCCATTACTCATGTCAGTGTTTCTACACGGGTATGGTATCAAGATGAAGTTAAATGAGTGAGTGAGTGGGTAAGTGAGTTAGTGAGTGAGCATCTTATCGAGCAATATCACGTTGGGGGACACGAGGAGGTGAGGTGAAAAGATTATTTCGCTTATATGACGACGTGCATGCGTGTGTATGGGTATGTGCTGCTGTTTATACTAGCCCAGACTTAAGCTGGTTTTATAGAGCTAGTTCACTGAGACACCATGCCGCAGTTAAGCATGAATACCCCACTCAGACACATTATACTGACTCCCAGCCGACCAGTCCTTGTTGTACCCATTAATGCCGAGCGTCAGGCAGAAACCAACAAGTGCATTGTACCTTATTTTAACGTCTTTTGGTATGACACGGTCGGGGATCGAACCCGTGGCCTTCCGCTCTCCGGGCGGACGTTCTAACCACTACACCACGGAGGCGGTCGGGACACGAGGAATGGGCTTCACACATTGTACCCATGTGGGGAATCAAACCCGGGTCTTCGGCGTGAATTGTTCCATTGTGCGATCTTCACGGTCGTATGACATAATGACAATTACATATCTCTGCTATTTTCTGTGCGAAAAGGATATGTTTTTATCTAATATATATATATATTTATCACACTGCAGTTATGCACCTGTCATTAGGCACTTTAGGCACTTGCCTACGCTTACTTTGTTCGGCATTATTTTTACATGTGATATGTTATAGATTTAATATAGAACAAACTTCTTTTCATTCGTGAGTGCGAGTATATATATATATACTGGATGTAACAATGTAGCAAAGAAAACAACATAATTAACATAATAGGCTAGGGAGAAAGCTGATGAAGCCAGAGAGAAGACAAAGGACAGGCGTGGAAGCCAATGATGTACAAATGATAATGAGATGTTTATACAGCAGAGTTTATACAACAGAGTTTATACAGTAGTTTGGGCTTGGTGGATGAGTGCATGTTGTTTTCTTTGTTACATTGTTACATCCAGTATATATATACTTCCCCCTTCTTCATGTTCCATTATGCTTGACAACAGTACAAGAATCTGTATCGAAACGTCGCACTCACGAATAAAAAGAAGTTGTTATCCATAAAGTTTGTTCTATATTGTACTTCCCAACTTCTAAAATGTCACTCAAAGAAGTTATAGATTTAGTTTTCGAGAGAAGTCCCCCTTTCTATGAGCTCTACTTGGACGCCAACAAGGCGTCTTGCACTTCAAAAACAATTGCCAAGTATTTTAATTTTCAAGATCTGTGAAAGATGACACTCATGAGCATGCAACACCATATCTAGAATCAGTCAATTATGGAAATTGTTTGGTTGATCAGGAGAAGAAAGATTGTCATTTGTTCAATTTACCATCAAGAAATGAACGTTTCGATAACATAATTAGGACATAGATATCCTTAATATGTTCTCTATGATATAGATATAGCTACTTAAAGGCAGAAATTCATAACATGCTCATAAATGATATTTGTTTGAATATAGATTGAAGGTATTAGAAACCCTGCCCCCAAACAGAAATAATCCTTTATCTGGTGCGGGGCAGTGAGATACGGTTACTGCACCTCGGTCGAAACCAGTCTTTATCGTCAGACAGGACTCACTCTTTTGATCCATTTTCTGAGACGAACTTTCCTGTCTCTTCTGTAGATCCACCATGGTCTTTACCGTACCGACGAGGAAAGTCATGTCACGTCCAAGTGAATCTGAAAAATTCAATAACTCTTGATCAACATTTACTTACGTTCGTTTAGTTCAAACGGACGTTGACTCAACAACTGGATTTTCTGGTTCCTAGATCACCTGTTTGTCTGTTTTTTTCTACTGGCAGCCGTTTAATGGCAGAAGTACTGCTTTACTGGGTCGATCGGAAAAAACATATATTTTTATGCAAATTGCAGGGGTGGTGGGGGGGGGGTGTTGGTTTTTTGTTGTTTTGTTTTGTTGTTGTTGTTTTTTGTTTGTTTGCTTTTATTTATTTATTTATTTATTTTTTATTTATTTATTTTTTAATTTTTTATTTTTTATTTTTTATTATTTTTTGGGAGGGTGGAGGGTTCAGGACGTCCTTACCCTTTTCAGGAACACGAGGCGACATCACTGAACTTCAATGGCCTACTCATATAATTCCATACAGTATTCTGCTCTTTACACCAAATATATATATAACCTGTTTCTGGGGTTAGTCAAGGCTGTTTAGTCGTGTGTGGTTTTATTTCTGTTGGAGATATTTCATTTCTGTTAACAGGGGCGGTGGGGTAGCCTAATGGAATAGCGTTAGGGCTCGCCTCTAGGCAGGAGACCTATTGTAATCGTTCGATTTATTACATGGGTACAATCCGCCAATTTTGTACCAAGCCCATTTCTAAACCAATGCTCCGAATCACTTACAAAAAATAACACAGATGATGTTGAGTTGTAGATATTCCCCTTATTGCTGGCTCAAAGCAGCATATAATTCCAAATTAATTCCAAAATTTCAACGTTTGACAGCAAATATCTCAAGAACTAATTGTTCCGACACTTCCAAATTTCTTGTACAGATGCACAATCGAATACCTAACAATTTTGCCTGGACGGGTCAAGTCGCTAAAACGTACCGTTTGGCAGTTATTTTTGTTTTTAGTTTTTCTGAGTAGTTTGCTCCCAAAATGTGCAAATTCTGCACAAAGAGCCAGTGTGGTAGATGATGTCCTAGTGATTCCAGAACACTAATTGTTTTGAACGTAGACCCAAGAACAACTGAGATACAGCCTTTTAAAGAAGGAACTATTTCTTCTCCGGAAGTTCTTAAAAGGTACATGACCCCCGTCTAGCCCTCAGATACAATAGATAGAAAGTAAAGCCAAGGAGACCTCATCGTTGCCCGCAACTATATTTTTGTTTTGAGTTTGACGCCGACACACACTATATATTCCAGCTATATACATAAGAAATCTCTACTAAAAGCAGAGTCCATTGTACAATTGGGACTATATCACGAGTACATTTGTTTCAGCAAGATTACAGCTGTACCACGTTGTTTGTAAAGAAATCGAGTCTGGACCAGACAATCCAGTGATTGTTGCCATGCGATGCGATGACAACATGTGTTTATGAATCACTATCAAAATGATATCAAACTGATATCGTGAACAACAACCCAGC
The DNA here is from genome assembly GCF_003918875.1 of Haliotis rubra. Lineage (NCBI taxonomy): Eukaryota > Metazoa > Mollusca > Gastropoda > Lepetellida > Haliotidae > Haliotis > Haliotis rubra. The sequence goes on from NW_025765435.1 coordinate 116,117, forward strand.
AGTTCATCTCTACATATTACTACTGTTCTATGTACTGTTCTTGCAGACCGGTCATTTAAAAATAAGGGACGCGCTTGGAATTTCAGTCACAGTTATGAATGGGCAGTTCTGTATGAGAGAAGAGTTCATGTATTACATATCTTTTAAGACATCTAGCATGCTAACCTATTCATTAATGTGTGCGCGGAGGTGCAACTCGGTCTGATGTTATCGAGTTGAATCGTCACACTGTGCTGTTGCAAAAACTGTAAAGCGGTCATTTGTAAAATCTCATCTTGGTACCTTCCTTTAAGTTCCCCTCAATCACAGTCACTGCTGTCCTTGCTGCAAATGTTATGCCACCCCACATCATGACGCCTCCACCTCAAAACGATCCCTTTCCAGGTGACGTTGACCTGTGAGCCGGCAGTCAGGTAGGTGAGTAAGGAAGATACACCTTTATTGCCAGGAATGGCTGTTGCTTACCGGAACCTTTGTCGCAATTGCGTGGTTCGAGTCCATCGATCTATAACTTGACTGCTTTGGTGAAAACATCGCCGTAAATGCCAGGTGATGTCTCTATGGACGTTGAGTGAGTGAGTGAGTTTACATTTAGGCCTCTTTTAGCAATATCCAAGCAATATCATGGCGGGGGACCACACAAATAGGGCTCACGAATAGTACCCATGTGGGGAAACGAACCCGGGTCTTCGGCTTGACGAGCGAACGCTTTAACCACTAGGCTACCCCACCGCCCCCATGGACATTGAATCGAACCAAAATGGAGTATGACTTAGCGTTACATCTGTCATTTTCCACAAGGCGTGGCATGTCGCACTTATTCCAAAACGATGAACAGTGGTTAAGAACTACTTCTTCACTGAGTTTAAATTATAAGCCTCTTGGTCTCTGGCCTCTCAACGTGAACGTTGTTGGCCATTTTCTCGAATATGTCATGCCTCTTGCAAATTTCTTGCAATTTGAAAAAGAACCGCGTGGTTGCGTTTCTTCGATCATATTAACACAATCTGTTCCTGGTTCCAGTCCAATATTACAAATACAAAATTCATAGGAACTTTTGCCTCTATAAAAAGTACAATTAATTCCAGTAGTAAAAAGGAATCCTGACAGTTCCAATATAGTATTGTTCATTAATCAGAGCAATGAAACTTCTATTTACAGTAGAACCAAACAGTTATGGCAAATATAAGAGATTTCCTGATGCCTCAAAGCGCACAGGTTTTGATCTGGTCCAAAACCGAACATCATTGGCGTATTTATCGCTTGTGTGGTGCGTGCTTGATGTAACATAATTCAAACATATATCTGGAAAATATTTCTTAAATCCTTTAGTAAATCAAACAAAATCAAGGTCTGATTCAACTGAAATGAAAAACCACATATATGCAAAACTCTTCGAATCATGTTTTACCCATCACGATAGAGCAAAATTTTGATCAAGTTAACGGTAATCACTGAACAATGACTTCTTGTTGACTTAAGCGCAGCTTTATTGAACGTCCACCTGTATTTAAATGTTTAACAGATCTTTTACAAATTAATTTCTTCTTCCTATATTTAGCTAACACGCCGTGGTGTGACTTGATCTGATATTAAACTTTATTAACTGAAACTCAACGAAAAGAACTGAAATATATTTAGCTGCGGACTGAAGCTCCGCGATAATTGTTTTACAGAGGTTTTACAACTTGAATACTCTTCATCTATAAATGTGATATACATTACCGATACCGATTACTAGTACGCCTTTCAACCAGCATTGACGCAATGAAACAAAGCTGAAACATATGTGACATGGACCGTACATGGATCAAGGAAATAAATAATATACGGCTAGCTACTCGCCTGTCTTGGGAGCCAGCGGGCCATCAACCTGTGCGTTGGATCTTCCAGCTGTAGAAGAAAACACTACAATTGCAGTCAGGAGAACTGTCAGTGCCTGAAACATTGTGCCTGGCACAGAGTCTCTGGACTCTCTGATCCTGTGGCAGCAATTTATACCAGAACTAATGTGTTTCAGTGTTGCACCCTGGGAAATATTTCAAGGTCAGTTAGTTCTCAAATAAATCTTATAAACCCGAAAAGTGTTCCATTCACTTGAAGGGCAAGTAGTTTCACTGAAGCATATCTGACATTGATATCCATAGAGGGAGGGTGTGTGTTGGGGTTGGGGGGTCGGGTGGTTTTTTGGTTTTTGGTGTTAGCCTAGTGGGTAAAGCGTTCGCTCGTAATGCCGAAGACCGGGTTTGATACCCCACATGGGTACAATGTGTGAAGCCCATTTCTGTGTCCCCCGCCGTGATATTGCTGGAATATTGCTAAAAGCGGCGTAAAATTCACTCACTCGCTGTTATCCAAAGAATGTGTAGCATCTGTAGGATCTTTCGAAACGTGTTTGTCCATCTACGAGTGCACTCCGTGGAGGCCTTGTCTTTCATAGTCACTATGTTAGTTGGTTGGCTGGCTGGTTGGTTGGTTGTTTAACGCCGCACTCATATGACGGCGGTATGTAAACAATCGAGTCTGGACCGGACAATCCAGTCATTAACAGCATGAGCATCAATCTACGCAATGGCGATACGATGACATGTGATGACAATACGATGTCAAGTCAGTGAGTCTGACCACCCGGTCCCGTTATTCGCATGTGTGGCTGACGACAAATTACAACCCGGATCTTCACGGCTCTTGTCACGATATGGCTGAAGTACTACTGACTTCGATATTAACTTCTCAAGTATCGTCGATCGTGTCTTATTAAAATTCATCTTATTGTATTATTTGACAAGATATTAAATAGAAAACGTCAATAACAGAGATGATGCAGAAATAATATTTGCTGTAACTTCATTAAGTGTCGAATAACTAGCAAAACGTCTGCGAACTGCCTGTCTGCGTAGTGGGAGGACACCAAATTGATTAGTAGGGGAGGGGGTAACGTTGGAGTAGTCGGGCCACGGTGCCATTGGACTCTATCGTATTTTCTTTGTCTCTTTGAACAAATGACTTGTTTTTGCATGTGACTCACGCCCATGGTAGACAGGATATTCTCGCCCATGTGTCATCACTATTTCAAACGGGTACATAGACACATGCTTATGGTTCGTCTAAATCCTACAATGGGGTTATCTCATTATGTGAAAGGTTTTGTCGTTTTAATTCTAATAATGACATTATTCACATTTAAAAACTATGCAGAATGGAAATTTGCATAAGGCAAGAAAAGCTCATAATCTCATAATCTTGGAAGGGCGGTGGGGTAGCCTAGTGGTTAAAGCACTCGTTCTTCACGCCGAAGACCGGGGTTCCATTCCCGACATGGGTGCAATGCGTGAAGCCCATTTGTGGTGTCCCCAGTTGTGATATTGATGAAATATTGCTAAAAGCGGCGTAAAACTCACTCACTCACCCACACATGATCTTGGAAGTGTCCATTGTGTAAAGTTAAACCACATCGTTTCAAACACATATTGAAAATAAAACATTTTCGCCAGGTTTGCAAACATATCTAGTGCGCTGAATACCCTGATAGTGTAAAATATAAAGTAAAAAATAGTTAGACACCTCTTGTCAGGAAAAAAGTGTGTTTTGCAACGGTCGCTGAAACTAAACCACTCACAAACATTCCAGGTGTCACTGAATTTCTTCCCGACCCTTGCGTATAGCAATCTTCAACAAAGGAGTTGGTGTTGATCAGCAATTAAATCGCACAATTGTTAGATCCACTGTTCACATATGTGAAATGTCAGATTGCAATCTCAGGAATCAGTCCATTCCCTACAGCGCTGTTTCGTTTAATGGACCATAATGTCATTTCAATTCGTCTGTATCAAACATCACGACTGACATGGCATGTATACTGTTGTCCTGTGCTATTGGTTTACAGTAAAGCACTGTATTCCTTTGGACCACGTATCACGAACATCTGGTGCCAAAGTACAATCTCATCATTAAAGAATTGTGAGAAAGACCAACTCAATGAGCTGTGATGTGAGCTGGAGCTGGTCATCTTAAACGTCAACGACGACAGAAGCAATCAACTCCATCATAATGAATAAAGTATAGGACGACGAAGTCTTCATTAAACTCTTGAAGGGTTGTCAACACAAAATGACAGATTGGTAAAGCTTGTAGGCTTTGTCTAATCAAGTTAGTTAGTTAGTTAGTTATTCGGGCGTCCAACATTATGGGACAAATCATCAGTGTTGGTCTGTGACTGTGCAAAATGTGCAAAATGTGTTTTTGTTGCAATTATTACATTTAGTGTTAGTGACCGATGTGTGTGTGGGGTTGGGATGGGGGTGGGTTTTTTTTGGGGGGGTCAGTTTTTCAGTTCACAAAATGAAAAATGAATTGGTGTTTGTGCCGAATTCACGTCGCGATCATTCGGCCTACATTACGCCAGCATGCAACATCGGGTTACTATTGTTAATGCATTTCTGGTATGTTTTACAAATGGAACTCTGACCTATGTCACGTTAAACAAGAAACAAAACAAACAAAAGAATAACAGTTTTTATGACATCTATAAGGTATACATTATCAGACATGTACCCACATTATATGCATGTTATATTTCAGCCAAGTATGGTATCTATGTCTGGAAGTTGATGAAGATACTGCAGCGGGTTAGGATCACCACAGCCACTACAGGGATCTACTATTTTCTTGCAACCCCCATGAGCGCAGGGATCCAACCTTTGCGGGTCTGTTTGGGGCAGCTCTTCTGCGTCAGGTCTGACCATAGCCAAAAGGCAATCGGCAGAAACACAGGGACCCAACTTCGAAATCCCAGAGGCCAGTATGTCAGTGACTTTGTCTAAAAGCAAATGAAATAGGTTGGATGGTTAGATGGACATTTAACAAAGAGATGGGGTTACTGTGATTTCAACATATGGTGTGTTGTGATACTTACGATATAGGCAGGAAACCACGTAATCGTCTACAGGGCTATTGGAAGTTGAAAGATACAATGCACGTGTACATGTCTACCAATATGGCTTGGTGTTATCACCACAAGTGAAACATGAATGAATAAGGTTTAATGCCCTTTTAGCAATATTCCACCAAAATCATGCAGGGGACATCAGAAATGGGGTTTCACACATTGTTCCAATGTTGGGAATCGAACCCCTGAACATTTTGGAATTAAATGTGTTTATTTGCTTTTTATGTCCATTGAGACATATTAACTTGGCTTGATGGGGTTCTGTATGCAAATTTACACTTGATGCGTTTTTAACATTACGTAACGATTATAACTCAGTGAGATCAGCGATTGTTACTTTGCGCAATGTAAGAAGATATGTACTGAATAACAGAGAGTAGAGAAACGTCAAGCGAAATAAATTTTGTATGACATTTTAGAGTTCTACGTGTAATTGTCACACATCTTACTAAGCACCATCAAATGTATATGCAGCAAAGGAATGTTCAAAATTTGTTCCAGAAAGTGACAATACCGTTAACTTACGCACCTGTCACTGGCGCTGCAAGGGTGACACATACCAGCGTGACGAAAACAGCCAACTTCAGAATCATTGTTGATGCTGAAACACTAGATTAGATCCATCCCTCATCACCTGGTGTAGTATATTTAATTTTTTGTGATAAATATACTCATCCAAAATTACTGATGGAAACTCTTTGCCATCCAACCAAATAATACCGATGGGCGAAGGAAATTGTATCCGATGTTACTGAGAGGGAATGGTTATGGTTACGGCAATTCAGCATCGATGTGCGTAAAGGGTTTTAATCATGACGGTACAAATCTTGTCCTTTTGCAATCCCTCTCACATGGGCGTGCGTGCGTGCATGTAGTTGCCTGTACATATCCGGATGTTTAATGGTTCTATATTGGTAGCCTATGGAGACACAATACCGTTCAGAAATAGTACACTTGCTGCAGCCAGTCCTTTTTCCATACCACTGATTATACACTTTGAACATATTTTGATATAGTAGCGACCTGGATCGACCTTCAGACACGTAGGCCCTCTGTATGAGCTCAGTTCAGATACTACTAGTATTGTTAGCATTTTGGCAAAATATCAGTACTTTTGTTTCTGTGTGGCATAATGTCGCACTCATTGTTTCTCCTTGTTTGGGTGAAACATGAATATACACTGAGCACTACACGAAGACGTTGGAGCATGTGACAAAATACACGACACCGTTGTAATACATCACCGTTATCAGAGAAGCATACATTCGCTAAAATGGACAGGTTTACATTAATCGGAAACTTACATGTACGCAGTCTTCAGCCGCTGGTTCAAGATTCGGAGAAAACTGAACTGTGGTTTCTTAATATATGAGCCATATCTATTTCTGTCAAGGTCTTTGTGTTAACCTTTATGCAATGATTGTGTAGTGTCACCTCGACCGTGCATGACATGCGTTATCTGTCAGTTATTATTAGCGCTTTCAAGAAAATTTAGCATATCTAAGTACGTTATCGTTTGAGAAAGTCAATGCAGCCCCTCAGACCTTCGGGGCAGAATAGGACTGTGGAACCTACGCCTGTCGAGCACATTAAATATCTTCATAATATTCCAACCATTTTTCAGTACTTTAACCCCTTCGAGGAAACAGCCACTAACTATCTCAGTTGCTAATTTACTCTACCGATAATAAAACATCATTTACCTATTCACAAAACATATAAATCAAAATTTATCAATCATCTTTATTTCCTTTCAAAACTCAATGATTAAAAGGTCTTTAACTGTTTTGAAATTGAAATATTTATCCCTTGTTATGGAAAAGTCAATACTGTCAGTCAAGCCATGCTTGACCGTGATTCTTTCTTCAGAAGGAATACAAAACGGAAGATCCTCACCTTTTTTAACATATATTCATGAGCATATCTAGTATGGCCAATACGACGTTGCATGATGACCTCTTCAAATCTGGACTGACAACCCAAGTAGGTACAACCAATATAGGGTTTTATTGCAGGTAATTTATTGATACCTACTTGGGTGTCCCACTTCGTCTGCATCAGATCACGGATGTACGCTCTAATGATAGGTTTGTAATCAGAGTATGGGGTGAGAAGTGGTGTCACAGATTTTTCTAGTGCTGCCTTTGTGTTACCAGAAATTCCAACATGGCTGTCATAATCTTCCAGGAAAGGTGACTTTGTTTGGTCAAGTCTCAAGTATTTAAAGGCAATGTTCTGGAAGTTACATTACATTCAATACTAAGAAATAATTTTATAGCACAAAATCTAAGCTAATTAGTAATTAATTACATCCGGGTGATCAATTTTCAGGAATCATGTGCTGATGCTCTCGGCCGTCATCTACATCATTACTATTTTGTTTTGATTATCCAGGATTCATCTGAAAGCAAGTGCCGCCATCAGCCAGGGTCTCATGCAAGTAGACAAACTGTCTCATACGTGTGGGACCCAACAAACCCAATGGTCATCACATCCTGCAAGGGATTCTACGAACCATGGTATGTGTTTTGATAATAAATATGAATGAACCACATTCTCCTTCCGCCGTTTCAATGCTACCCTGTCTACCTGGCTACCTGATGTTGCCACGCAGGGTCATAGTCCGTATGATATGAAGGGACACCAGCTAATGGTAATACGCCCACTTTTAGAGCAATTGGGCCCGATCTTACGGCGAGGCTCAGTGATGGTGCTCCAGTGATGGTCCTCCAGTGATGGTGCTAAAGTGATGGTCCTCCACTGATGGTCCTCCAGTGATGGTCCTCCAGTGATGGTGCTCCAGTGATGGTCCTCCAGTGACGGTCCTCCAGTGATGGTCCTCCAGTGATGGTCCGCCAGTGATGGTCCTCCAGTGATGGTCCTCCAGTGATGGTCCTCCAGTGATGGTGCTCCAGTGATGGTCCTCCAGTGACGGTCCTCCAGTGATGGTCCTCCAGTGATGGTCCTCCAGTGATGGTGCTAAAGTGATGGTCCTCCACTGATTGTCCTCCAGTGATGGTGCTCCAGTGATGGTCCGCCAGTGATGATCCTCCAGTGATGGTCCTCCAGTGACGGTCCTCCAGTGATGGTCCTCCAGTGATGGTGCTCCAGTGATGGTGCTCCAGTGACGGTCCTCCAGTGATGGTCCTCCAGTGATGGTGCTCCAGTGATGGTCCGCCAGTGATGGTCCCTCCAGTGATGGTGCTAAAGTGATGGTCCTCCACTGATTGTCCTCCAGTGATGGTGCTCCAGTGATGGTCCGCCAGTGATGATCCTCCAGTGATGGTCCTCCAGTGATGGTGCTAAAGTGATGGTCCTCCAGTGATGGTCCTCCAGTGATGGTGCTCCAGTGATGGTCCGCCAGTGATGGTCCTCCAGTGATGGTCCTCCAGTGATGGTCCTCCTGTGACGGTCCTCCAATGATGGTCCTCCAGTGACGGTCCGCCAGTGATGGTCCTCCAGTGATGGTCCGCCAGTGATGGTGCTCCAGTGATGGTCCTCCAGTGATGGTCCTCCAGTGATGGTGCTCCAGTGATGGTCCTCTAGTGACGGTCCTCCAGTGACGGTCCTCCAGTGATGGTGCTCCAGTGATGGTCCTCCAGTGACGGTCCTCCAGTGATGGTGCTCCAGTGATGGTCCTCCAGTGATGGTCCTCCAGTGACGGTCCTCCAGTGACGGTCCTCCAGTGATGGTCCCCAGTGACGGTCCTCCAGTGACGGTCCTCCAGTGATGGTCCCTCCAAAGCGATGGTCCGCCAGTGATGGTGCTCCAGTGATGGTCCTCCAGTGATGGTCCTCCAGTGATGGTGCTCCAGTGATGGTCCTCTAGTGACGGTCCTCCAGTGATGGTCCTCCAGTGATGGTCCTCCAGTGACGGTCCTCCAGTGATGGTCCTCCTGTGACGGTCCTCCACTGATGGTCCTCCAGTGATGGTGCTCCAGTGATGGTCCTCTAGTGACGGTCCTCCAGTGACGGTCCTCCAGTGATGGTCCTCCTGTGACGGTCCTCCAGTGATGGTCCTCCAGTGATGGTGCTACAGTGGTTTCCTCCAGTGATGGTCCTCCAGTGATGGTGCTCCAGTGGTTTCCCCCAGTGATGGTGCTCCAGTGATGGTGCTCCAGTGGTTTCCTCCAGTGATGGTCCTCCAGTGATGGTCCTCCAGTGATGGTGCTCCAGTGATGGTGCTCCAGTGGTTTCCTCCAGTGATGGTGCTCCAGTGATGGTGCTCCAGTGGTTTCCTCCAGTGATGGTCCTCCAGTGATGGTGCTCCAGTGATGGTGCTCCAGTGGTTTCCTCCAGTGATGGTGCTCCAGTGGTTTCCTCCAGTGATGGTCCTCCAGTGATGGTCCACCAGTGATGGTGCTCCAGTGGTTTCCTCCAGTGATGGTCCTCCAGTGATGGTCCTCCAGTGGTGACGGTCCTCTAGTGATGGTCCTCCAGTGATGGTGCTCCAGTGGTTTCCTCCAGTGATGGTGCTCCAGTGATGGTGCTCCAGTGACGGTCCTCTAGTGATGGTCCTCCAGTGATGGTGCTCCAGTGGTTTCCTCCAGTGATGGTCCTCCAGTGATGGTGCTCCAGTGGTTTCCTCCAGTGATGGTCCTCCAGTGATGGTCCTCCAGTGGTATCATTTTCTATGATTATATAGTTTTATTATAACGCGATGTCAGTTTTAAGTCAGAATCTGTGATACTGTAGTTGTTTTACTCTCCATTGATCACAGGGTTTTTAGTTTAAAACTGAATATATGTTACAGTTAATATGTATAATCAGTAAATGTGTATGCTTACTGATTTTTTCAGTGATTATGTTACTGATTCCGTCAGGGATTATGTATATTTACTGACATTTTTTTTGCTTAGATCGATGGTCATGCTGTTCATCCCTGAACTGTCTGGTCCAGAATCGATTATTTACATACCGCCGCCATATAACTGGAATATTGCCGTATGCGGTGTAAAACTACACTCACTCACTTATATACGTCACGGTATGGCTGAAGTATAGCCGACGTGACGTTAAATATAAACACTGCTGAGGTACATTGTAATGTTGTAAATCATGTATTGGCCCTGTGAACATCTCTGAAATTGTCACACTGAGGAGGCTGAACTTGTAAAATTGTGTTTTTATAACGATGGCTTCATCTTCTGTTTAACCCACTCGTATTTCACTATAGTTTACTGTGAAACAATACAAATATTTAATTAGGGGAAACATGGAATAACAGAAGGAGCCAACGTCGGCAAATTCGGCAACTATTGAATGTCAATGTAGTCTCTTTCTGGGAAATGAAATGAATTTAGGTACATTGGAAGATTAGCAGTATGCCATATAATAGTAGAAATGATTTCCTGTAAATTACAACAATGAATATTTTTTAAGTGACTGAAGATTTGTAGAAATATTCGCAATACAGATTTTTTTCACGTTTTTTCACTCTTCTCCAAATTGGCAGACAACAAACCGCATGTCATGATATACTTGCACAGCACTGTTGGCAGTTGAAGTTTACAGTGTATCATAAAGAATCTTACTTTCTTGGTAACAATGTAATTTAACCACTATGTGTACAGTTGCACCAGGAGAGCAGAATATCCCGTATTCAAAATTGGTCGCCGGATATGTTGGTCAGAAGAGTGAATGAGTGAGTTTAGTTTTACACCGCACTCAGTAATATTCCAGCTATATGGCGGCGGTCTGTATATAATCGAGTCTGGACCAAACAATCCAGTGATCAACAACCTGAGCATCGATCTACGCAGTTGGGATACGATGACATGTGTCAACCAAGTCAGTGAGTCTGACCACCCGTCTCGTTCGTCGCCTCTTACAACAAGCATGGGTTACTGAAGAATATTCTATCCCGGATCTTCACGGGTCGTTGGTCAGAAGTGAAGATCTAATATAAGTGCGTGTGTTGTCAGACTGGGTGATCTGGTTGACTGTGTGTCTCCCTACCTGGATGGTGTAAATCGTTTTCTAACAATATCAGATTGTGTACAGACTTGATTATTTAATGGCCGTCGTTTCATAAGTTGACTACTGTTCAGGTTGCGTTAAACAATGAACAAACAAATACACCAATTTTTTATTGCATCCGTAAGGTTTACAGTGGAACTACATGTTTTATTTCAGCCAAGTTTGGTACCTGTGTCTGTAAACGCTCACCACAGCCGGCAGCACCTTAAAGATCTTACGGAAACCAAGGCTCAATGTGATTCAACGGTGGCAAATTCGGTAGGATCCATGGTCTGCCGGTGGCTATGTGGAAATAAAGTTATATACGTTAGTAACGTTGGTGGATATCTAACAGATAAACAATGTTAACACATGGTTGGTAGTCAATCTGACAATTTAGACCTTTCCTTTAGACCACTATCTCAAAAGTGGCAGACAAGAAACCACGTCCCACACTGTCCTTGTACGGCGCTTTTGGCAGTTGAAAGGTGCAGTGAAATTTAACAACCATGTGTTCATCTTTTTAGCAAGGTTACGCGTGAGCAAGTAAAGCGTTATGCCACTGTCAGCATTATGCCAGTGATGACAAGATAGGGAACATGAGAAATGGACTTCAAACACTGTACCCATGTTGAAATATTCCTTCTGTCCATGGGTCTCTTAAAAAGCCAAATATATTTTGCAACACCCCCCATACAGAACTGGCCGCCAGAAACTTATATTGGTCAAAAGAGGAACCCGTGAAGTTCCGGGTTAGAATGAACCTTCAGGGACACATGCTTGTCGTAAGAGGCGACTAACGGGAACAGGTGGTCAGGCTCGGTGACTTGGTTGACACATGTCATCGGTTCCCAGTTGATCACTGGATTGTCTGGTCTAGACTCTATTATTTACAGACCGCCGCCATAAAGCTGGATTATTGCTGAGTGCGGCGGCGTAAAACTAAACTCACTCACTCACTCACTCAAAAGAGGTGATCTGAGGGTTCGTAATGCCGCACTGCAGACTGATAGCGTCTGATGTCTGTGTTGTTGCTCATTATATCAATCACGGGTTTGATTGGTTCAAACTTAATCATTCCCAAGCCATCGTCATACAGTCGGACCTTACTTAGTGTGGTGTTAAACAATAACCTGAAAGAACAAAACGATACCCGGTCTGAAATAAGGAAGCTCACCTAAAAGATTAGGATCCAGCGTAGGCAGAGTCATCATCTTCAGCAATTCTAGAAACGAGGTGACGCCTTGTACTGTGAAATGAAATTGAAATACATTGGAGGTTTGGTGGACATATGATATGGATGAATATATTCACTGAATGCTAAAGATTATTAGACCCTTAACTTTCTGTCACCCTTCAACCTGGCATAGAAAAATCTAATGTCACGATATTCTTGTACTAATGCCACCTAGAGTATGTGTCCACTCTGCTTTCAGAGGGGATACAAGAAATGGAGTTCACACAACGTAAGTATGTGAGGGTCGAAAGCCTGGTTTTCGGCGTATTGAGCGAACCTGTTTGCCACTAGCTACCCACACCGCCCTCAACATTTTGCAAATAAATGGTTTGGGTTTCTATTTTTTTATAGAATCAATTTCTAAATATTTCATGTCTCAATCTTTTGAGATTTGGGGGTCTTTAAAAGCAAATGTTGTGTTTCAACACAGTTTGTAAGTAACATGGCGAACTGACATTAACGCATTAAGACAGAACATTTTAAACACTGACTGACTGACTGTTTTTTACGCCGCTTTTAGCAATATTCCAGCAACATCACGGCGGGGGACACCAGATATGGGCTTCACACATCGTGCCCATGTGGGGATTCGAACCCGGGTCATCGGCGTGACGAGCCAACGCTTTAACCATTAGGTTACCCCACCGCCCCACATTTTAAACACCAGATTGTAGAGGTGTGTCAAATATAATATACAAAGCCCATTCCACATCCTTAAGAGCATGCTCCGTTGTACCTCAAATGTTGTGAAATGAAAACACCAAAGGATGGAACTGTGGATAGTTCCTCGACTTGAAGGAAACATTGACCATTGGAAAATTGAAATCATCCCTTGCGTCATACACCTTGTGGATATTTGTCAGTCTGAAACTTTATGCAGAGATCTAAATATCAAACACACGAGGCTCTCTCACCTGTCTACTATTTTATTAAAGTTCTGGTGGGTAAATCAGTAGAACGGAATTGGCGGGTTGATGGTTAGTGAACGATAATAGATCATAGATATTCTTGAAGCTTTAGGTAAATTGGCCAAATCACCTTGCTTTCATAATGCCAACCGAAGTAAAAATTCTCATTCGTATGCACAACAAAAGAGATTCACAGGAATGGTAGCACAACTGGTGCACATGAGGATGCCTACTTATTGTCAAATGTCCTGATACTTTGAAGATAGACACGTAAATATATCTGTTTTCCATCGATCAAGTAATGAAATGTTTTCTGAAATGTTGTCATGTGGGAAAATTGTGCACAATGCTTTACTTCAAAAAGATGGTAAGAATGTATGCAAATCCTTCGAGTTGACAGTAATTTAAGCTTAGTTACCTAGTACTGGCGCTGCATGGGTGACACATACCAGGGTGACGAACAGAGCCAACTTCAGAATCATTGTTGATGCTGAAACACTAGATCAAATCCACCTTTCATCATTATTACATCTCCATTATATTACGTTTGTTTGTTTGTTTCGGCAATTTGGTGTTCAGCAACCCATGCTTATCGTAAGAGGCGACAGTCGGGATCAGCTGGTCAGGCTCGCTGACCTGGTTAATGCTTGTCATCATATTTAAATGCCGTAGGTCGTGCTTATGGGTGTCAATCACTGGACTGACTGGTCCAGGCTCGATTGTTAACAGACCGCCGTCATATAGCTGGAATATTTTGAGTGCGACAACAAATATATCTGAACAATGACAGACATCCTCGACTTTGTGGGACTTAAACCCATCGTTTACTTCTTCTAAAATGCTGCGGACCAGAAACTTTTCATTCAGATTTTTTCTCTGAAAATGAAATCTCTTAGGCATTCTTGATCGGACTTTAGGGATTAAGGGACCTTTCATACGTTAAACGCAAACAAAGAAACAAATCTATGGACAAACCAAAGTTGTTGGAGAATCCCAGCGGGGAACATCTGAATACACACTCGCGTCAAAGAGCTGGAATGTTTCTGAGTGAGGCATCAAACAATATTCACACCGAGGAAACTTCAAACTGAGAACTTAATAACGAATTAATATTTCTCTTCATATGACCACGATGTGAATAAAATAAAATGCCTTGACATTGATATCTAGTTTGGTTTATAAACAATGGCAACTTACATGTATTTACTCCTGCGTTGCTGTTTGAAGAAACTGATAATACTGAACTGTGTCTTCCTTATATAACGCCAGCATGTACTTCAGTCAAGGTCCTTCTGTTTACCTTTATAAAATGATTAAATAGTGTCACCGTGACCATGCATGACACAGGGCATATGTCAGTTATTATTAGCTCTTTCAAGACTTTATCAATTTATGTTTTTAAACTTATAATCTTTTAGAACATCTGCTGGCTTTCTACACAGTGAATGCACTCAGAATGGGTCCTTGCAACCTGCGCTGATAAACCACAGGGGCGTGTCACGCTTAGAAACAGCGTTAGAAAGACATATAGGTACATAGACCCTACCCTAGTACTATATAAAAGGAAAGGGATGTAACGACGGAACAACCCCCTCCTCAATCAAAGTTAGATTTCACCACGTAAAGTATTTTTAAGGCCCCGTCGAGGCCTACGGATCGAAAGCGAGATGATGTCCCCACAAAATGAGCTATAAATGGTCACAATCGGATCATTATTTCAAAAGTTATATGCCACGACTCACCGAAAACAGCTACCTCCGCAATTCCAAGCCAAAATCATGGATCACCCAAGACAGCGAAAACTCACCTTTTAAATTCGTTTATTAATTCCAGCCACGCTGACAGCACCTATGTGGGGCTAGATTCGACCGGCAGCGGCATTCCACGGGTCTAAAAACCTATTGCAACATCTACAAATCATTTCCTCGACAGTAAGCAGGCACTTTCTCCAAAACCACCGGCAATCATACTCACTTGTCGGCCAAAGACGGCCTTGACATTCCTGTGGTGATTGTTCAGGGCATCTTAACTGGTGTGGGCTACAGGGATCATATTCTTCGACCTGTGGCAATTCCTTTTCTGCAACGTCATGGCCCTGGGTTAACATTCCAACAGGACAATGCCCGCCCTCATACGGCAAGGGTTGCTGTGGATTTCTTGCAACACCACAACGTTGACTTACTGCCTTGGCCTGCAAATTCACCGGATCTCTCCCCGATAGAGCATGTTTGGGACGCCGTCTTCCTCATCCGCCAGATAACG
The DNA here is from genome assembly GCF_003918875.1 of Haliotis rubra. Classification (NCBI taxonomy): domain Eukaryota; kingdom Metazoa; phylum Mollusca; class Gastropoda; order Lepetellida; family Haliotidae; genus Haliotis; species Haliotis rubra. The sequence goes on from NW_025765435.1 coordinate 131,429, forward strand.
TCCTTGACCTTGCAACAGAACTTGAGAGAATCTGGCGTTACATCCCACAAGCCTTCCTTGCACGTTTGATAGGCTCTATGCGTCGTCGATGCAGGGCTGTTCTCAATGCCGATGGTGGACATACCCGTTATTGAGCTTGTGACATGGTCGTTTGACCCCTGTCCCGCTTGTGGATTCGTGACGTCATTCTGATTGACTTTTCAATTGAAATTCTCCCGACTTGCTATGGTCTCATGATCCCTCCATTAAAGTTTATATGTACCTTTGACATTGTTATCGTACTTATCAACTGGGATGATATTTTGACAATGCACAGTTTCTTTATGTGGCTAGTATATGTTTATAGGATTCTCAGAAAAGGTAACTTGCATTTATGCGTTTGGTCAAGATTCGATTATTTACAAACCATGTGATGAAGGTTTGGTGAGAAGTGCATTCAATCAGTCAGTACTAACAAATGATTTGACAGCACTAAAAAAACTAGTATGCAAATTATACATTATTCAAAACACCCGGGTCATCAATTTGTGCCGTTTCTGGTTCACTACCTGGCGTGCTCATTACTTGTTTCGTCTCATCACTGTCACTGATATCATTTATTTCACTGCATTAGATCGTTTCGATCCTGTTCAAAGTTACATCAAAGTTGCCTCTTTTCGTTTTTGTTGCTTTTATTTTCTATGATCCATCCGATACCAAAAGCTCCTATCATCGGCTAGTGACGAACTATCTCGTACAAGTGGGGACCACCCAAACCCAAAGGTAATCGCATCCTACAAGGGATTCTATGAACCATGGTGTGTGTTAGGTAAGAAATATGATTATAACACTTCCATTTCCATTCTCTTTCCACCGTTACCATGAAATCCTGTCTATCCAACTAGATAATTGGCATGACGGAGAGAGAGAGAGAGAGAGAGTGCGTGTGTAATTATATATTTTTAATAATAAGCTGACAACTGACTATCTACCTCATTAGTCAATGTTTTCAGTTTCATAGGCTCGCTGAGCAATCTCAAGTCTATGATTGGAAAACACGTGAGAATAAAACCAACCAACCAACCAAATCTTCTTCAGGTCCTCCAGGTCAAGTGGGCTGGTGAATAGTGGATCCTCCAAACCTTTTCCACTGTTTCACCTCTCCAATGTAAATTCCTCTGACATCCTCAACAGCTTACACCTAACAATCCATCTGTTAGGCAGACAATATAACAATATATTTGTTAGGCATCATCATGCACATTTTCATCGTTTAGAGTTACCTCCCCTGGTGGTTTAGAGAAATATACTGTCTTGATCATTCGATCCGTGGTGTGACGATATTGCCAGACTGGAGAAACTTTGTCATCTCTTTACTATGGCATTATATTTTGTTCAAATCAATGGTATTTACCCCTATTTCCTATTTAACACGAAAAAGAATATGGCATTAACTCAAATACACTGTTGTAATCAAATTTGGTCAAACTCTTATTGACCTCTATATTATGTTGTTGTGGTGATGATAGTAACATTGGTGAATATACGTTCGACGTGTGACGATCTGGACTAGAATGGGTCTTCAACAAAACATGTTGTAAAAGGCAGCTAACAGGATGTGGAGGTTAGACTCGCTGACTTGAAGATCAATCTATATATTTAACACTCCGAAAACAGAACTGGTCGCCAGAAACCTTTGTTGGTTAGAAAAGGTGGTTGTAGGTCAGTTTCGTTCCCCTGATATCACTCACTGTTTCGACTTGTTCAAACTTTATGAATTACAGACAGTCATTTTACAAGTCGACCAGTGTTCAGTGTGTGGCGTTAATAAAAACAACAACAAAAGTGAGAAAAGTGGGTTAATATTATTCGTCAGTATTTCAGCCATACCGTGACGAGAACAATAACTTATAATATTAAGATCAATAAAATGAGAAATTAAAAGCCCGTTGATGAGGAACAGTAAAACGACTCTTTTAACATATATCAAAGTAATCAAAGTAAAGTCAAACTGGCTTGTTATCATAAAGCAATATTATTAAAGAGAACTCTATAATACATGGGGACCTTTGCTACCTGCATGGACCGGTATTTACACCATACCTTCAGCTGTTGAAGATTGTACTCCAAATTAGCCAAATATTTTTAATAACCCTCATATTCTGCGATTAAACAAAGTATAAATAATGGAATGAAATTTGAAATGAAATTGGACTTACATACATTCTCATGTGGACAATAATTTTACGCTAATTCAACACCATTTGAAAGTATTGCCACTAACAGTCAAGGTTATTTAATCATTCTTTCCAAATAAATTGCTTTCATTAATTACAATACAAAATCAAAATTGATCAATTAGTTCTATTTTTGGTAAAAACCCCAACTAAGAACAAAATTAGGATGAACTTGATTAAAAAGATCACTTACCGTTTTGACATTGAAATATTAGTCCCTTGTAGTGGTAAAATCAATGCAGTCAAGCGGAATATGCTTAACCGAGATTCTTTCATCACAATGGATGCAAACGGAGGATCTTCACCTTTCAATAAGTATTCGTGTGTTTTGCTGCTGTGGCCAATGATGACCTCTTCAAATCTGGACTGACAACCCAAGTAGGTGTAACCAATTGCTGGTTTTATTTCATGTAATTTATTGATACCCACTTCTTTTGCATTAGATCACGGATATAAGATCTAATCACGGATTTGTAATGAGAGAGTATGGAATAAGAAGTGGTGTTACAGATTTGTTGAGTGCTGCCTTAGCGTCAGAATTGATCAGTTGTGTTCCCATATATTCAAACATGGCTGGGTATCCAACAGCAGGGGATGTCGTACTGGCCAGTAGCAAGATCATTATTTCTATTAAAAGTGGATGTTTACTGGATTTATTTTTTAATAGCTTGCAGACAAGAGTGGGAGTCCAAAAATATTATATATTGTTGATATTTGGAGTGATTTTAATATATGTTAGAGCTGTTAATATGGCGGCTTCTTCTGCTGTGAAAATTTAGCTATCAGCGGGTAATCTACAAGATATTGTTCTGGATCCAGTGACAGTGGCACAAGCTACTGCGCCACCAACCTTGGATTCATCTGTAAATTTGTAGGAATTATATTTATTTCTCAGCTACATAAATTCTTGTCTAGATTGCATTTCATTAGGTTCTGATCTCTTAGTAGTGATCAGTTTGAGGTCTACGTGTGAGTCTCACCATTGCCAAGGAGGCAATGTGAGCAGCTGAAATGAAAGGTTTAACTCTTATTAGGTCTTCAGACGAAAGTCTGGAAGACCTACTGTTATTATCCGTATATTCTTATTATTATTTGTACAAATTTTGTGACAGCTCTCCTGACATAACCGCTGGGCCGATTTTCATGAAACTTTCAGGGATGATAGCCGGTATGCTGCAATGGATACATAGTGGCATTCGTAACTACTCGTGTCATTCCGACAGGTCGGATGGCGTCTCGTACCCCTCTCGTGGCCATGTTTACGACTGGGCCCTGTCTAATAATAGTCTAGTACTATTGCCAAGGAAAGATAACTCTGAATTTCCAAACATGGCCCCTAGAATATCCAATATCCCGTGGGCAAAACAGCAATACAGTCATTCCCTTTGTTAATATATTTCAGTGTTTAAAATTTCTGATCCTTTAGCTCAGAGTTTCTGTTTAAATTGTGCTTTGCATAGTTTAGCGAAGTTTCAAACTTCAACGGTGCCGCCATTTTCATGCTTCGAAATGCGTTTTACTACGCGCGATTTGATTGGTTTGCCACGATTCTTGGCAATAATGGCGTACGATAGGGGTAGGAGTCTTCTTGTAAGTCACGGAAAGAGGCGAGTAGTTACGAATGACATAGTGGAAAAAATTCCAAATTCCGGCTTCCGGTAAGGACAGATAACCCAAAATGTCAAAATCTTTCAAACTCAATATCTCCAAAACTGTAAGCGATAAATGTACCAAGTTTTCACTCAATTGGCTGGAAGTTGGCTGGCCGGTCACATTTTCCGCTATTTTGAAAAAAACTGAATTTGTTGTCGATTTTCACGTTTTGACGGTGCCTGTGGTAAAAAATCTTCTTCTCCAGAACGGCATATAGTACAATCGTGTTCGATATATCATTTGAAAGCCCACACTCCGGACTACTTAAACCCTTCAAGGCATATCGATATCTTAAATAGTTTTGGAGTTATCACCTTTGGAAGTTGGTCAATTTTTCTAAGACGCATTTTGATATGGTTCATAAACATGTCACAGCTCTGCGAAAACCCAATGTATTTCATTGTTCAAGGTACCAAAATGTGTAGACAATTGAATACGAAACATTTTTGCTTTACGTTATGGTTTTGTAAAATTCAATAATTACGTCACAAACACAAACTATGCGATTTTTCACAGTTCCGCATGTTTTGACGGTGCCTGTGTTTAAAAATCTTCTTCTCCAGAACGACATATAGTACTATCGTTTTCTATATATCGTTTTAAAGCCCACACTTTGGACTACTTAAACCCTTCAAGGCATGGCGATATCTTGAATAGTGTCGGAGTTACTACCCTTGGAAAGTTGGTCAATTGTGTCAAAACGCATTTTTATAGGGTTCACAGCTCTGCGAAAACACAATGGACTTCATTTTCCAAAGTACCAAACTGTAGATAATGAAATGGGAAACATTTCTGCTTCACATTATTGTTATGAAAAAGTCAATAATTACGCCACAATTACGCCACAAACAGGGAGGGACATTAGGATTTTCGCATTTTGTCAGTGGTGAGATAACTGAAGGAAGCGACAGTAAAATCTAGCAACAGTAGCCACTTCCTGGTTTTCCAATGCCCAAAGCAATAGTTCCCCTTATAACAGGCCGTAGCTCCTTTGTTCTTGAGTCTACAGTCAAAACAATTATTGTTCTGGAATTGGCAGGATCTAATCTCTCCAGCAGTTTGATTACCAGCCTGACTGTGACATGATCACGCGAACCCTTTCTGCTACATTTTCATGATTGCAGGAATCCAGCACATAAACGCACAATATCTTAAAACACTGAAATGGACGCTCCAGTTTGTGTCCAAAGAAACAGTATAAGTAAGGTGGCCGCGGGAACTGTGCGGGAAGTCTGAACACCGTCAGTATTGCCCAGGAGGCAATCCTAGTTCTTATTATTATTATACACATCTTGGTGTACAGATACTCATAAAGAGGATTACAAATACAGTCGACAACACGCATAAATGTTTTTATGCCATCTGTAAAGTATACATGATCAGATATGCACCCGCGGCATGACGTTTTTTGTTTCAGCCGAGTATGGCATTTATGGTTGGAAGAAGAAGAGCCTGTTCCAGGGCAGGATCAACACAACCGCCGTCACCACAGGGATTCAAATTTTTTTGGATGGCTCTGACGGGTCCTACGGTGGAGCGCTCGGGAGGATTAAAGTGTATTCTTTCCGGAGTGTACTGCCGATGATAGTGATAATCTGATGAAATACATTGGAAGGTTTGGTGGATGTTAAACAGGACAAAGGTGGTTACTGTGAATTTAACATATGGTTCGTGATGAGTCAGACGATTTAGAACTTTCACTTTCTCCAGTATGGCACACAAGAGACCATGTGTCACTATATCCTTGTATATGGCTATTGGCAGTTGTTTGGTGAAATGAAATTAACAACCACATTTACATTTGCACTAATATCGCTTGGTATTTTGCCAATTTAGCAAAGTGAAATGTGAATGAGTAAGGGTTTATGCTGCTTTTAGAGTGAGTGAGTGAGTTAAAATTTAAAGTCACATCGCCAGTATTTCAGCCATATCGTGACTATAAAAGTTGTAAAATTGTAAATGTATGCATGACATAAAACAAACTCATATACTTACCTGTCTGCGAAGGACAGTAAAATAACCAGTGTATCACAGATTTATACTTAAAACTAGCATATAACCATAAAACACTATTTCTATCTTTAACGGTACAATATCAAAATGGGCTATATATTGCCAGCAACTGAAATTTAACAACCACGTGTACATCTGCATTAATATCGCTTGGTATTTTAACCATTTTAAGAAAGTGAAACGTGAATGAGTAAGGTTTTATGCCGCTTTTAGAAATATTCTAGCCGGGGACATCAGAAATGGCCTTTACACACTGTCCTATTCGAATTCAATCGTAGAACAAACGCTTTAACCACTAGACTGCCCTGACAAGTCTGGACCTGTTTTTTGGTTTTATCAACTTTTGAAGTCCACTGAGACATGCCTATAGGTGTAGGCCTACCGCCCATGTTCATACAGGTTGCCAGTCAGCATATAATGTACATGACAATATATCTATATGGAATGATAATTAATCAACAAGTTATTCGGAAGCAATTTGCATAATATATATATACATGGCCAGCTTTCTAAATACATTAACATCTGCTGATGCCCAAAGCATATTATGTTTGTTATGCGTAGGGTATGATATACATTTAGAAGGTGTGTACTTCTCACGCAGTGTTTTATATCGGATACAAACCATCAAAACATGATATTCATCTTCGATGTAGCCTTCAATACATATAGTGCACACCCTCTTATCTACAGGAATATTAACATGATCTGCCTGTTTCTATTTTGAGTCCAAATAAACTACAACGAAACAGCGCCATGGCCACGCGGAATTTTGCGATTGTTAATTGTTTGATTTATATTTCCGTTCCAAAGGTACCTTTGGCAAAAAGCTATGTAATATCCTTAACCGAACTTTTCTAACCTGAGAAGCCGAACTTTTGGTATGTTTATCCCACGATGGTGTTTTAGAAAAACTAATATACAAATATTTTTATAATGGCACGCACTCGAGTCATTTTTCTCCATAATTCCATTTTCTCTTCTCGAGGGAATACCTCTATATTTGAAAACAACCACTTTAATCTTGTCCAAATGAACTGTTAACTTGTAATTATTGCAATATGATTCTAAAATGTCTATTCTTTTCTAGAGACCAAAGATTGTGTCAGATATTAAAATAACAATAATATGAACAGCTCAATCATCTCTGTATGAAACTAGATACCAGGTTTACACGTGGGTTCAATTTCCTGTGCTAATTCATTGATAAAGATAGAGAACAGATATGGGCTAAAGACGCAAGCCTGTTGTACACCCAAATCACAGTCAAACATATCCAAATACATATTAACATGACACATAACACATGAACGTTCTCGATTGTATACGGCTTGTACTCCGTTTAACACTTATGGAGAAAACCCATTCCTCATCAAAACCATCCATAATTTAGACCTATTCACTAGATCGAAAGCTTTTGAGAAATCTACAAATACGGCATAAAGTTTTCCCCTTTTCTTTGATCCATACCGTTGAATCACTGATTGAGAAATAAATATATTGTCAATGGTAGAGTATCCCTGACGAAATCCGGCCTGTGATTCCATAAGATTTTCATAGGCATTAGTCCACAAAGTACGACGTCTATTCAAAATACACATATATTTTACTAAAGATGCTTAAAATGGTAATTCCTCGGAAATCGTTAGGAGAACGAATACCCCTCTTTTCATGAAAGGGAAAAATGATTTCCACCAACCATTCTTCCTGGAAGTGAGGATCAAATATGACATTGAATACTATTACCAAATCAAAGGAAGTCTGTAATACCTTGTGAGTACCTGCCGATTTGTTACATTTCAAACCCTTAACTGCTTCGTCAACTTCATCTTCAGGAATCTGAGAGTCATGTCATCAAAACATTCGCCTATGTCTAAACCCACACTTTCATTGTGAACTAAGTCATCATTCTTGTTAAATATACTACCCATCAAAAGTTTAGACTCACTTAAAGCAATCACTATATGTTTTGCGTATATGTATGGTTACATCGAAGATGAATTTCTCCACTAACTTTGGGGAACCAAGTGCAAACTGTATGCTGATGAATTGCACGAGGATCATGCATTAAATTGCATTAAAAGCATGTGCAAATATCGTGCATGTGAACAGCTGTGTTGTGGTGTAAAATCTTGTAAAAATTCGCCAATTTTCACTCACTTTCATCATTTTTTTAACCCATGACAATAATCTTTTCAACGTTACGAATTTGTTTTACAATACATCTGTTCATGTGTAAACAGTACCTTTAAACAGTATGGAACATTTTGCAAAATCTAGTTTAGAACAGTTGACTTAAGTAAGTGGCTACATTTACACTAGTGAGTCTAAACTTTTGATGGGGAGTATATATTCATAAAATGGTTATGCCACTGTGTTTTGAATATATTGGGACGACGTTTCGACATGCCTAGTTGGCACGATGGGTGTTTACATGCATATTTACACTCCATGCGTTTGTAACAGTACGTAACCAGTAATGTTCATTGAGATCAGCGCTTGTTATATTGCATAACGTAATGCAAAACATGATGAATAAAAGAATTTAGAGGTATGTCAAACACAATTAATGTAGGGTCAATTTTGTGTTCTTCCTGCAATTGTCATATAACCACTTAAACCACAAAATTTCATGTATACTGGCAAACTAGGAATTTCCAAGATTTGTTACTGAGAGTGACAATAGTTTAAGTTTACTTACTTGTTGGTACTGGTCCTGAAAAGGTGACACATACCAGCGTGACGAACAGAGCCAACTTCAGAATCATTGTGCTGCAGAAACACAAGATCAGATCATGCTTCATCACCTAATCTATTGCATCTAAATTATATTGTGATTAACTGAGACTTTATCGAAATTAATGACGTTTTGCTGCCAAGCCAAATAATACGGATCGGCGAAGAAAATTATTTCAGATGTAACTGAGACAGGATGGTAATGATGACGTCAATTCAGCATCGATAAGTTGTTCACTGGTCTCGAGGGGGACATGGGCTGATGTACCCCCGATGTTTCTTTATGTTCCCCTCGCCCTTCAACCCATCAGCCCCGAGGGACCAGTGAACAACGTATTTATCTTACCGAACACCTCAATGGTAATTTTGAACTGTTTGAAGCACGGGTATCGGATCATGGTATGGCGTACCAGACGACAAGAAAAACAAATTTAGAGATATGTCCCTTCCATCGATTTGCATTCGCAAAACTTCGGTAATTTCCGTACATCATACGATGTTATTCGAGCTAAAGAATTACTACTACGAAGTACCAAATGAGTTCGGCATTCCCAGCGGGGTACGTAGAAAATGTTACTCGCTTGTAAGCGGGGTACATTGTAAATAATAGAAGAGCGCTCAGCCAATCAGAAAACGACATTTATGTGTGAGGCCAGATAATAGTGAATGAATAAAGGGTATCGATAAATGGATGGAACAGCCCCTGTGTGTTTACAGTACCTCTCACATGTGTTTGCGTCCGTGTGGCTGTCTGTACATGTCAAGATTTTAATGCTGTTATATTGCTAGACCACGGAGGTACTTTACTGTTCAAAAACACACAGACTGTCTTCTTGTCATGCCATTAGTTTTGAGCATAGGAAAACAACAGTATCCGTTCTGAACATTTTTTAATGTAATGGGGCCCTGGATCGACATTTCCACTCCGGGCAGAGGCTCTCTACCTTTGTTGAGTTCAGATAGTAATATCTGTATTTTAGCAACATATCAGTACTTTTACTTTGTGGCATAATGTCGTACTCAGCCATATTGTTTCTCCTTGTTTGGGTTAAGCTTGAATAAATACGCCAGCCTCTTTCAAACTAAGATGTGAAGCTGTGGAAATGTTAGGCTAAAATAATTGGGAAGACAAATCCATTGTTAGAGAAGGTTCATCTGGTAACTGATTTAGGATATCATTAACATTGGAACTTACAATTAAAGCAAATATAGTTAAAGATATGATGACACTGCTTTTTAAAGCAAAATAACTCTTCATATTCTGCTTATACAACACTATTAAACTTAGGTTTCACTTGTCAAAAATGACAATCATGTGACCATATAACAGTCATTTCTGAGGAAAACAAAATGCATGTTTTCCAAAAGCACATATATCCGGTTTAAAATAAAAGATATTTTGCATAATGGTTTTGTTTTTAAACTAAAAGTACTAAACCAAATTATGATAGTTGGGTTTTTTTCCTGAAAGGTTTCCTATGAGACAACCTATATTGGCAAATTATTCTGGGTGGCGCTTAACTTTTCATTCACAGTATACATTGAGCACAACACGCTGTGGAACATGTGACAAAATACACTACATAGCTGTAATACATCTACGTTGTCTGAGAAGCAAATATTCGCTGACATGGATAGGTTCACATTAACAGGAAACTTACATGTACGTTGTCTTCAGACGCTGGTTAAAGCTACAGAGAAATCTGAACTGTGTGTTCCTTATATACGACCCGTATTTATTTCTGTCAAGGTCTTTCTGTTTACCCTTTTGAAATAATCAGATAGTGTCACCCCGACTGTGCATGACACATGTTATCTGTCAGTTATTATTAGCGGTTTCAAGAAAAGGTTTAAATCAAAGAACGTGTGATCTTTAAGTCAATGAGTGAGTGAGTGAGTGAATGAGTGAGTTAAAATTTATAGTCACACTGGCAATATTTCAGCCATATCGTGACTTAAAAGTTATAAATTCATAATAGACACAATTAATTAATTATTGTAAAAACCTGCCAACGAAGGGCAGTACAATAACTAGATTACCACAGATAGAGAATTAAAACTAGCATGTAACTGTAAAATTCGACAACCTTTATGGACAATACAATATGAAAAAACGGGCTGGAGATCACCGGAAACTGAAGGTACGTCATCATGCTAGGGACACAAAGTCAATGAAACCCCATGGAAGCTCTGGGTCAGATATAGGTCTGTGCAACCTACGCTTGTCGAGCACGGTAAGTATGTTCATAATATTCCAGAAAAGGTTACTTTGTCTGGTCCAGCCTCAAGTATTTACAGGCCATGTGCTGGACGTTACAGTATACATGTTTGTATTCAGCACTAAGAAACAATTTGTTAGCACTCACACAAAAATGTACGCTTACTATTATTTTAAAGGATATTTATAGAGCACACACATCCGCGCAACAAGCGCATGCTCAAGCAAGGCGCTTGAGTATTCCATTGATCAACGGATGTCATTTTTTCTGGCATTCTATTTCTTTAACAAACTCAGCTCCCTGGGGAATATGCAACTCATGCAGCCTGTTAAGCGCAGCGAGTAATCACACAGCCTCATCCTCACAAGGTACCCATTTGCAGCTGGGTGAACTGGGACACATAGTCACAGTGTTTTGTCCAATGATACTGCACGTTACTATAGGTGTTGTTCGTGTTCGTGTGTCCACCATCTGGTCACCTACCATCGGATGAGTGGGTTCTTTTACGTGCACAGGGTTGTGTACTGCACACTAGGGGGTTGTGACAACACTGAAAGAGCCTGCAGGTAATGTTAGCTCCAAGGTTTTACACCGGTCACAAGTGTCATCCACATCATTACTGTTTTGCTTTGATTTTCCAGGATTCATCCGAAAGCAAGGGCAGTCATCAGCCAAGGTCTCGTGCAAATTGACAAACTGTCTCGTAGGACTCAACAACCCCAATGGTCATCACATGCTGCATGAATTCTACGAACTATACAGTCTAAGTAAACTTAGGCTCAGTATTATTCGTTACACTGCTATACTGAGTCTAACAAAACCTAGTAGAAGGTCGCTTAAGCTACCCTTTTGGACTGACCAATCAGAACACAGCTTACCAAATCGCGAAAGTTAACATTCCCACATACCGTTTGGACCTTTACCTAAAAAACTCGAACAATTCCGATTGCTATTTTCCGCACGATCGTTTCCGAGTGATACACGCAATGAGTATACCAGTCGCTGAAAATAGCGTTTTTGTCAATATTCAAGGATGTCATCTTGCGAAAATATTAGCAAATAGTAACCATGTCATTAGAAACCCATAAGTGCATATACTGCAGGTCAAATATCTGTGTTTTATGCGGCTTTTCGTTGGTTGATAGATCAGTGTCAGCGACCAGGGAAGAAAAAATCCAAAAAACGTTTTGTAAGTCCCGCCGAACCCTAACAAGTAGTCGTTGTCTGATTGGTTAAATCCGTTCGTCCGTCTCGCGTTTGATTGCACGGTCATAGGTCGCTCAAAGGTTAGCTGACGTGACCTTCTACTTGGTTTTGTTAGACTCAGTATAGCAGTGTAACAAAGAATACTGAGCCTAAGGTTACTTAGACTGACGAACCATGGTATGTGTTTTGATAATAAATATGAATGTACCACATTCTCCTTCCGCCGTTTCAGTGCTACCCTGTCTACCTGGCGTTGCCACGCAGGCTCATAGTCCGTATGGTATGAGGGGCACCAGTTAATGGTAAAACGCCCTCTTTTGGAGCAGTCGGAGCTCAGTGACGGTACGCCCTCTTTGGAGCAGCTGTTTGAGTAAAACGCCCTCCAGCATTTGACGGTACTCATTTTCGATGGTCATATGGTGTTACTATAACATGATGCCATGAAGTCAGATACTATGATACTGTACACAGTTGTTTTACTGTCCATTGACGACAGGTGTTTTAGTTCTAAAATGAAGGTATACATTGTTCTCGTCACGGTATGGCTGAAGTATAGCCGATGTGAAGTTTCATTGTAATATTGTAAATCATCTATTGGCTCTGTAAAAATCTCTGAAATTGTCATACTGAGGCTAAACATTGTCAAATTGTGTTTTGATAACGATGGCTTCATCTTCTGTTCACTCGTATTTCACTATATTTTTCTGTGAAACAATACAAATATTTAATTAGGGGAAACGGTGAAAAACAGAAGGATCCAATGTAGGCCAATTCTTCGGCAATGTTAATGTCGTCTTGATTTGGGAAATGAATTTTAACACATTTGAAGGTTAGAAGTATGGCATGTGATAGTGGAAAGGAATTCCTGTAAATTAAAACAATGAACATATTTATGGAGTGAGTGAAGATATGTAGAAATTTTCACAATATAGATCTTTCACTGTTGTTCACTCTTCTCCAACTTGGCAGACAATAAACCTCAGGTAATGATATGAACTGTTGGCAGTTGAATGTTATAATGTAATTTAACCACTATGTGTACAGGTGCACCAGGAGAGCAGAATATCCCACATTCAGAATTGGTCGCCAGATATGTTGGTCAGAAGAGTGAGTGAGTTTAGTTTCACACCGCACTCAGCAATATTCCAGCTATATGGAGGCGGTCTGTAAATATTCGAGACGGGAACCAAACAATCCAGTAATCAACAGCATAAGCATCGATCTACGTAACTGGGATACGATGAAATGTGTCAACCAAGTCAGTTGTCAGCGAGCCTGACCACCCGATCCCGTTCGTCGCCTCTTACGACAAGAAGGGGTTACTGAAGAATATGCTATCCCGGACCTCCACGGGTCGTTGGTCAGAAGAGATGATCTTAGTGTTTGTGTTGTCAGACTGGCTGATCTGGTTGACTGCTTGTCTCCCTACCTGGATGGTGTAAATCGTTTTCTAACAATATCAGATTGTGTACAGACTTGATTATTTAAAGACCGTTGTTTCATAAGTGGACCATTGTTCAGGATTGCGTTAAACAACAAACATCAAATACACCAGTTTTTATTGCATCCGTAAGGTTTACATTGTCAGATATGAACCCAGGAACTACATGTTTTATTTCAGCCAAGTATGGTACCTGTGTCTGTAAGTTGAGTAAGTACCCCTGTCGGTAAACGCTCACCACAGCCGGCAGCACCACAAAGATCTAACGGAGGCAAAAGATCAATGGAGCAGCCGGCAATACAACAGGGAAGCACCCATTGTGTGTCGGTGGCTATGTGGAAATACAGTTGAATACGTTAATAACGTCGGTGGATATCTAACAGATAAACAGTGTTAACACATGGCTGGTAGTGATTATGACGATTTAGACCTTTCACTATCGCACTGTCCCTGTGCAGCGCTATTGGGAGTCGAAAGGTGCAGTGGAATTCAACAACCACCTATGCTGGACGGTATAGGTTCGCATGGTCACTTTTGAAGGCTTGATCGTTATCGTGTTATTCTACCTCAATTGGCTGGACTGTTGCTCATAATATCGGTCACTGGTTTGACAGATTCCAGACCCGATTATTCCCAAGTCATACAATCGGGCCTTACTTAGAGTGGTGTTAAACAATAACCTAACGGAACAAAAAAAAAGGGTTTTTTCATGACATCTGTAAGGCTTGCAGATATGTACCCACGAGATGCATATTGCATTTTAGCCAAGTATGTGTTTATGTTTTTATGAATGGAAGAAAGATACCTGGTCTAATAGAAGCAAGACCGGGATCCACTATGGGAAGATTCTTAAGCAATTCCAGAAACGGGGTGCCGGTTTGTACTGTGAAATGAAACTGAAATATATACATTGGAAGGCTTGGGCAACATATAATAGCAAAAAGGACTTCCTGTCTCAACCCACCGCCTGAACTTGTTTACTAAGCTACCAACTCTGCCTGAACTTGTTTATCACACTACTCCCACCGCCTGAACTTGTTTATCACACTACTCCCACCGCCTGAACTTGTTTATCACACTACTCCCACCGCCTGAACTTGTTTATCACACTACTCCCACAGCCTGAACTTGTTTATCACACTACTCCCACCGCCTGAACTTGTTTATCACACTACTCCCACCGCCTGAACTTGTTTATCACACTACTCCCACAGCCTGAACTTGTTTATCACACTACTCCCACCGCCTGAACTTGTTTATCACACTACTCCCACCGCCTGAACTTGTTTATCACACTACTCCCACCGCCTGAACTTGTTTATCACACTACTCCCACCGCCTGAACTTGTTTATCACACTACTCCCACCGCCTGAACTTGTTTATCACACTACTCCCACCGCCTGAACTTGTTTATCACACTACTCCCACCGCCTGAACTTGTTTATCACACACTACTCAACCGCCTGAACTTGTTTATCACACTACTCCCACCGCCTGAACTTGTTTATCACACTACTACCCCACCGCCTGAACTTGTTTATCACACTACTCCCACCGCCTGAACTTGTTTATCACACTACTCCCACCGCCTGAACTTGTTTTATCACACTACTCCCCACCGCCTGAACTTGTTTATCACACTACTCCCACGCCTGAACTTGTTTATCACACTACTCCCACCGCCTGAACTTGTTTATCACACTACTCCCACCGCCTGAACTTGTTTATCACACTACTCCCACCGCCTGAACTTGTTTTATCACAGCCTACTTGTTTATCCCACAGCCTGAACTTGTTTATCACACTACTCCCACCGCCTGAACTTGCCTGAACTTGTTATATCACACTACTACACAGCCTGTAAATGCATTTATGATTCCCTTTAAGCCTGAACAAATAGAAACGATAAAGTTAAGAAATCCATGCTAAAAAGAGCATGCTCGATCGTACCTTAAAGGTTTTGAAATGAAAACACCCACACAAACCCAAAACAATTACGTCGATCAATAAAAAGGTTCAGCATATTTTGTCAGAAACTTTCAGATGACGTTTGTTTTCATTTTTGTCAATATGTCCTGATACTTTGAAGATAGATAGGTAAGTATGTCTGTGTTTACCACTTTCATTTGCAAACGCCCCAATGATCAAGGAATGAAATGTTTTCTTCAAACTGATGTTTCATCAGAACTGAACTCGGTCCTTGTCTGAGACAGTAACAATTCAAGCAAAATATCCCACAATCCTTAGAGCTGACATCACTTTAAGCGTATTTACCTTTTATTGGCACTGAAAAGGTGACACATACCAGCGTGACGAACAGAGCCAACTTCAGAATCATTGTTGCTGCTGGAACATTAGATTGGATCCATCATTCATCATTATCATATTTCCATTATGTTATGTTTGTTTGTTTGGCAATTTGGTCTTCAGTAACCCATGTTTGTCATAAGAGGCAACTAACGGGATCGGGTAGTGAGGCTCGCTGACTTGGTTGGTGCATGTCATCGTATCGCGTAGGTCGATGGTCTTGCTGTTGATCACTGGATTGTCTGATTTCCAGTAAGGCACCGAAACCTGTCATTTGTTGAACAAAAAACAACCAAAATCTTAGAACAACTGAAGGTTGTAGAAGATTCCCCGCTGGGAACACCTGAAAACACATTCAAAAATATTGTAAGAGTGTTGGATGTAGTGAGCCAGTAGGATTTAACGTCGCTTTTCAGAGTATTTTGTCATGGCGCCCAATATGTGGGGAAAGCCCAAAGTGATACATTCTCACGTTTACCACTTTGGTGAACACTGTGAGGACTGGTATGGTGCTGACAAACTTAAGACCGTTAGTGGAACACGATACCATACCAATCAATCAAGTCACCAGATCTACTTTGTCGCCTGTTACCATCAGCACAGGATGTTTGAGACTGGATACCGGTATATAACCAGGAGTCCAGGTAAGAATGTAGGTCCCCAGGCTCAGCTGTGATGAAAGAGGTAACATGGTTCATGGCACGTTATCACATCCCAATTTGGTAAATCGATGCTGATGATGTCAATCACTGGCTTGTCTGGTCATTACTCGATAAGTCACAGACTTGCCTCAAATAGCTGGAATGAGTGGAACATCAAGCAATACACAAACCAGGCAAACCTAAAACTGAGAATTGATATTTCTCTTCATATCGTTCTACGATTGCCTTCTAACCCGTGAAGATCCGGGTTAGAATTGGTCTTCAGTAACAAATGCTTGTCGCAAGAGGCGACTAACGGGATCGGGTGGACAAGCTCAGTTACTTGGTTGACACATGTCATCGGTTGACACATAGATCGATGCTCATGCTGTTGATCACTGGTTTGTCTGGTCCGGACTCGATTATTTACAGACCGCCGCCATATAGCTGGAATATTGCTGAGTGCGGCGTAAATCTAAACTCACTCTCTTCATATGGGTAAAACGTGAAGACAAACTTACATGTATCGTACTCCTGCGTTGCTGTTTGAAGATACCGACAATACTGAACTGTGTCTTCTTTATATAACGCCAGCATGTTCTTCAGTCAAGGTCCTTCTGTTTACCTTTATAAAATGATTAAATAGTGTCACCGTGACCATGCATGACACAAGACATATGTCAGTTATAATCAGATGTTTTAAGACTTTATCAATTTATATTTTATATACTTGTAATCTTTTACAACATCTGTTGTTCTATACACAGTGAATGCAGTCAGAATGGGTCCTTGCAACCTGCGCTTCTCGAACGAGGTAATGTTGATTGGATTCTCAGAAAAGGTGACTCGTTTTAATGCGCCTGGTCCAGTCTCCATTATTGACAGGCCACATGTTATTACATTTAGTAGTAGCTAAGAAATTACTTGATAGTACTTACTTGTCGAAGACTCGATTTGTTTACAAACAACGCCGTTCTGCTGTAATACTGCTGAAACAAATATATACTCATGATATTTTCACAATTGTACAATCGACTCTGCTTCTGGCAGAGATTTCTTCTGAATGTGGAAAGGGTTTTGTCGCTTCTATTTATACAAATCGTATGTAAATTATTCAGTTACATCCGGATCACAAATGCGGACTCGTGTCATCCCAGTCACTAATTTCATCGATTTTACTGCATTAGATAGTTTCGTTCGTCTTCCAAGTTTCATCAAAGTTACTCTTGCATGTCTTTACCTGTCGTTTCTATTTTCCGTGATCCATCTGAAAATAAAACCTGCCATCTATCATGGGCTGGTGTGATAAGACAGACTGTCTTGTACGACTGGGTGAGTTGAGGTGAGTTGAAATTGGGTTTAACGTCGTGCTTGAGAATATTTCGCTCATATGACGACGTGCATGCGTGTGTATGTGTATGTGCGGCTGCTTGTACTAGACTTAACTGGTTTTATAGTGCTAGCCCACTGAGATACCATGCCGCAGTGAAGCATGAATACCCCACTCAGACACATTATACTGACTCCGAGCCGACCAGTCCTTGTTGTACCCATTAATGCCGAACGCCAGGGACCAGGGACCAACAAGTACCATATTTTAACGTCTTTTGGTATGACGCGGTCGGGGATCGAACACGCAACCTTCCGCTCTCCGGGCGGACGCTCTAACCACTACACCATGGTGGCGGTCAGTACGGCTGGGACCTACCACATCCCAAAGGTCGTCACATTCTGCAGGGATTCTACGAACCATGGTATGTTTTGGTAATACATATGATTGTAACTGCCATTCTCTTTCCACCGCTACAGTGCAACTCTGAACGTTTGTTATTTCCATGTAGGCTAATAATCCCATGGCGCACGAAGGGGCGCCAGCTCATGGTAATTCGCTAACTTTTGGAGTATTCGGACAGTCAAGCCAACAGAAAAAGGTCAGTGAATGTCCTCCAATGCTTTCCTCCAGTTTTGCTGCCTACACAGCCAGTTGTAAATAAGAGCGAAAAAAGTAAATATACTATCCCAAAAAAGAAACAGAAACGCACAGGCGTTTGTTTTAATTTTTTTATACTAATTACCTATTGTGTTCAAACAATCGTCAAATTATACACCCAAAGTATAGATAACATGATTTTACACAATTGCACAAGTAAAAACTCGACTTTACCTGAAAATGTTGATTTTGATGAGATTTCTTACAAGGATTAAAAAGGCATCGCCACAACGCAACAGGAATCACCTTCCAGTTGAAATTGTGCAGCAAAGAGCATGCACTGTCTGTCTATAAAAAACCAGATCACTTTCGGAAATCGGCATTCGTTTTGAAGGAGTTTCAAGGTCGAATCACTACGCTACGCCTTGACGCTGCGACACGGAACATCGCCATTGAAAGAATGCATCCTGGAGATTACCAATCTTCTGTTGCCAGGCGTCTGAGTGTTAGTCTCAGCACGATATCACGACTTGCAGCTCGATACAACCAAACAGGTATAACAAATGACCGCCCCCGTACAGGCAGGCCTCGAGTCACCACTGCAGCCCAAGATCGGTACAGCATGGGTACTACATTTGCATGATCGTACTGCCACGGGTGGGAGAACAGCGGCCAGGGTGCCTGGACTTCGGAGGATATCCGGTCAAACTGTACGGAACAGGTTGAGAGAGATTGGACTGAGAGCCAGGAGACCCGATGTCGGGACCGTGCTACGTCGTCACCATCGCGCTCAACCTCTCCGTTATCTAAATTTATTCATGTACTAAACTCTATTGGTGGACGAGTTATACATGTTTGAAAATACAACATTTTCGCAACAGATTTCTGACCTATGCGTTTCTTTTTTTGATAGTATATTTGTTCGACATCTCTGTCAAAAGTCGATTGTAATATATCGATTACATAATCAGCTGCTTGCAGGGGTATACAAAGCTGTTGGTCGATGAGAAAACAACTCCCCGTGGAGGTGCTACGCGTGATAAACAGGTATGAATACTCAATGCCGTTTAGAAAGTGGTCAACTGTAACATATGATGTATTTAGGATTACTGAAAACGTGTAATTCCAAATATAACATATATGACTACTTTCTAAATAGCATTGTGTATTCATTGCTTTCGACGTGGGAAGCGTGCACATTTACAATTATGACAGTGGTATACAAGGTTATGATCTGGACTCGCCAAAATGATGGCTATGTTTCCCTTTTTTTACCCGTGTCATAATATTCCCGTGGGCTTTTTCAGTTGTACGACTGACTTGCTGCTTTTGCACGTTTTTGTGACGGGTGTCATGTGGGGAAGGATACGCCCACCCTTTCCCGAAGGCCACTTTTTGATAGTGCTATCCGCTTTCTCGTCTCGGCTTATCGCTTTCTTGCATGGTAATTAATGGCAAGAAGGCGATGTCCCTTCTCGGCCACCATACCAGACTGAGGATAATTTGCCTTATATGGTTCTGCTTACGATGGCATTTTAGCGTACTTACTGTGTAATGAGAAAAAAAAGCTGACATTAAAAATTACTTGATTTAGATGGTTTATACGTTGAAACTTAGTGTTTTATGAATTTATGTTGTTTTACAACAATAAACCACACTTATTCTTGCAGGTTGAGAAGTGTCGTAACTGGCGTTTGGGCTTCAGTCAACCCTACCCCAGTTACCTGTTAATTATGGTCGCTCCACATTGTTCGGGGAGATGGTAGCTCTGGCGCTCCACTCGCTCGGTCCGTTGCCGGTTGCTAAGTCGAGGAGTGAGGGGTCGGACGACCGTGACTCCCAACTAGCCACATAACATTTATGTACTGGCACACATACATTCATAGATAAACGCAACACCAAGTTTATACTCACATAGTTTTTACTCTGTCTCAGTCCATCTCTAACTACAACTTCATCAACAGACAGGATAGGCTCGTACCACACAGGCAACTGAGTGACGTGGACTGGCTTCGGTCACTTAAAAGCGCACACCTCTCGCTCAGTGCCAAACCTATCTTTTTATATGGTTCGAGCCTGGCCTGATCCTGATCACCTGTTTCAACCCATCGTTTTGATTCGTTAATCCTATATCCATCCCAGCACTCATGAATATTATGATTGGAAAATTATCGGTAAATACAGTTCGGTAACTCCCCCAATTTTTATTGATCTATTATTGGGTTCTGTCTCAAGCGACGAATATATTTCTAACTTACGACTTAACGCCATTCTCTTAGACTTTGTCTCCTCCCAGCGTCTAGACGTTATCCATCATGAGCCAAACTGCAAATCTACACACGGAGTCTGATGTAATTCTCTTACTGATTTAGGGATGCATTTTTCACCTTATAACATCCTCCGCCTGTGGACAAGAGCTGCCCACAGCTCGGGTAAAGTAAACATGAGGGCCGGTCGGATAGGTTACAACTTAAACATAACATACACCATCGAAGCAAAATAGGATCGGTAATTTCTGATAAGAAGTGACAAGTCATGTCAAACCCACTAATTAAGTAAGAAAATTCGTAGACACGGTGACTATTGCCAAAGAATAAGAGAGGAATCCTATGTTACTTCGGGTAACTACAAAGCATATACATCATACATTATATTATAAGATGAAAACACAACACTCAATTAAAATCAATACGAAATGTTAAAATGTCACTGATATGGCCAAATATGGCACCACCATTCACAAAAAGTTCATCTGTCCCGGTCCATCGAATAAACTGGCAAATGTCTACGGAAAGAGTCATGTTCCGATTGTCGTTCATTATGCACTGAACACAATACTCTGTGTGCGAGGCCACCACAAAGTCAATTTCCAAACATAAGGCCTGATCGGATCGCACAGCATAATTCTTGGCTTATGCATCCAAGTGAAGAGACGAAATGTTCTGCACACTGCGAATGTGTGTCACTTGGCTTTCGCTAAGAGGAACCCTATTGCTTTCGCAACTGGTAGGCAGGGAATCATCGTAGAGGACTGCAATATTGATCGCCAATGAGCAGCCTTCGTGAGAGGCGTGATGTTCAGCGTCCCATCCCGTGTGAGAGCGTTCGCCGGGAACAGTATAAGTGGGGAGCCAGATTATCGATGTTGCGTAGACCAAACGACAGTGGGGGAGGAGCTTATCTGTTCTCCCGTCCGAATGGGGTCCAGCCATCAATCTACAACACTTAAAACGAGTGTTAAACCACCACGATTATAAGTAGGGTTATAATATATATTGGATACGACATCAATACATGTTAAACATGACACGCTCAAATAAGTGTCAACCTTTGTACAAATCACAGTAGACAATACCAACATTCGTGACTGTTGATGTCGTGCGGTATAACAACTGGAGTTCAATATATAACATGATTATTCTCCGATACCTGGCATCAATGAATAGGAATAAAATGTTATTTTAGCCCTGTAATACATGTAAGAGGGTAAGAACATCTAACTTACACAACATTCAGTAAATGTTTTGCAGTTAAAAAGGCAAGAACGAACAACATTTATAAATATGTGATGGACTGAGAATCTACATTGAAACACGGATAAAAATCGACTATAGAACAAGAATTTTGTTTGGTTCCTTTGTATATACAATTGGGTTTAACGTCGTGCTTGAGAATATTTCGCTCATATGACGACGCGCATGTGTGTGTATGTGTATGTGCGGCTGCTTGTACTAGCCCAGACTTAAGCTGGTTTTATAGTGCTAGCCCACTGAGATACCATGCCGCAGTGAAGCATGAATACCCCACTCAGACACATTATACTGACTCCGAGCCGACCAGTCCTTGTTGTACCCATTAATGCCGAGCGCCAGGCAGGGACCAACAAGTACCATATTTTAACGTCTTTTGGTATGACGCGGCCGGGGATCGAACCCGCGACCTTCCGCTCTCCGGGCGGACGCTCTAACCACTACACCACGGAGGTGGTCGTATATACATTGAACAGTTCATAAACATCAGGTCTATAAACATACGTATAGTGAAATACACTTACTAAATCTTATTTCAACTCACACGATAGTCAAAGACTATACTATAAAATGACAACGGGAAACCGTGAACGTGCGCCACCCGCGAAGAATATTCGGGCAATACCTCCGACTGGTGAGAATAAGGAAGCAAGAGAAAACGACAGATAATAGACAATCAAGATGGAATAAAATTGAGAAGATCCCAATTGTGGCACATCCGACATGAGAAATCATCAGGGCCAAATGGGTGCGACGTATGACCTTGTGCTGGGGCTGGTGAGGCCTGAGTGTTTGAAGTGGACGGCTGTGGGACCTGCGTGTTTAAGGGCGGTGGCGCTGGTGCGTTTTGTGTGATAGAGGGTTGTAGATTGGTCCCCAAACATTGAGGAACAGTTACGGGACGGCATAGCATTAGATGCCTCTGAAGGCATGCGTTTACCTGTGGTAAATCAGCCATGGGATGGGCCGGTAAGGAGACTCGGCCTCCCACATATAAATGCGTGTTACAAGCCACACAATACATGGCAGGCGCAGGTAAGGACCACAACGGCATTGCCCTAAACCGGAGCGAGCATTCTGCATGTACAGTTGCAAAGCAACATGGTAGAGGCCGTACCGTCGTCATCGCTTCGTCAGGAATTTGCTTTTGACAAAGAACACAATGAGACTGTCGAAACCACCTCTCATATCAATAAAATTGGCAAAGGATGTTTGATATATGGGCAAAGCCTCATGTGCTCGCATAATCCATGTGATCATTTTAGGGAATGAATTACAGCGGGATAACACCGTACGGGCGCAGGCCAGAAAAAGATCGGGCGACCCTAAGTGTTCTGACAGAATCGTCACCTGCTCCAGAGCGATATCATCTATCAAAGGTAGTTCGACAGTATAGGATAATAATCCTGCCAGATACAATACAACTCTCCAAAAAGGGAGAAACCGAAAATATCGCGGACAACAAAATTGTGGTCCGCGTGACTGGGGTTTCCGCTACTAGGGTTGAGGTCACCCGTAGTGAATGACGAATAACATCACCCGTCACCAAGACTTCGTCACACGACAGCCGTCTAAATAAATTGACATCGTTGAATGCATGCATTATGAAAGATAGAATGATAGAAGTATAGTAGCAAGGAAATACAAGAAGTGGCCTTGTAGACAAAAAAAGTTGTCCAAGAGAAGTTTTAAGAATGAACAAAATGTCCAACGAGGGAATCACGCGGTAGTAGTGGGGAGGAATCGCTTTAATTGCCACGCCTTTAAACAACTGATAGCAATCTTTCCAGAGACATATAGCAATCTTTCCAGAGACATAGGTAGATTGTGTCGGGGTCTGATTGAGCAAGATGGGACTATCGAATAACAAGTAATGAGTAAAGAAAACTCGTTGAATACGAAAGTTGGTTAAAGGATTTGCAGCAGACAACGTAAGGTCACGGGGGCAGAGATACAATTGTGAGAGAATAATCTCATGGCAAGCAAAAGAATTCGTTAAATGTAAAACTAGGGACGTAACCGGTCGATTATACTTCTTGACTCTTCGAAGAAGTAAAACAAACACCAGAAATACAGTCGACATGATGAGGAAAACATCCATTGAAATAGTTGATTTAATCAAAGACATAAAAGATGGTTTGGGATAATTCTGAGGGGTGGTTGTCTGGTATGCTTTCCAGTCTGTCAAACCATTAGTCGGGGAACTTGCTGTAAGTAAGGTTAAAGCAAAAAATAAGCGTCGAACTTTCAACCATAAATACAAAACCATTATTAATAAAAAGAGGGACAAACCTGCGGCAAAACTAGCCGTTAAATGATACGGGTTGCTGAACGACTGATCCAAAGCAGAGGATGGAAGGGAATCTATCCCCTTATCTTCAATTAAATTATCCGAAATCACTTGTGCCTTCTTCATACGCTGGGAAATAAGGCGTAAATCAACTTGAAACTGTTTGTCTTGTTTCCGAATGTTATCGAAAACTTTATCCTCGATTAATAAATGAGGAATTTTGAAAGCAGAATCTTCTAAAAGAGGCTGTAAAGTTTGGAAAGGTTTCAGTACGGACGAATTGAAAAATTCCGATAAGAGTAGAAGATTGGGTGGATATAATTTTGAAGTTGTTGACTGTTTCTCACAGTTATGAATTCTCATGTCTATGTCGAATTCATCCAGTTTCAACGCACAGCGGCAAGGAATTTCGAATATACAAATCTGACAAGCTGGACGCTTCTCAATGCGACCCTTGCAAGTTAATATAAGATAGTTTGTACCACTGAGAAGAACAAGGCCTGGTTCGATTTCGAGAGCCATCGAACGAAGCCCGTGTAATCTAAATTTAACATCACACAAGAATTTAATTCCTGTTGCGTCCTGATTAAACAAAGCAATTGCGCAGGTGAGTGCAGTGTTTGGTTTGGGACTAAGAAAAATTGGACAATGTTTTTCGTGTTCACCAAAACATGTTTGAAAATCCCTGGTAGAAAATTCAATATACTGATCTTTCGCTTCCGAAACTGCTAAATAATCAGGTAAATTCATAACCTGAGTGACATGTGAACTGGACTGATTAATTGGTAAGCCAAATGAATTAATTCGATATACATCGAGGAGAGTTGAATGAGTCTGGATAGGAACAATAGGCAAAATTAAAATTGAATCTCCAGTTCTAGAACAATGAACAGTGCGTTCCCGATAATAATAGCCTGGATCCTTGTGAGCAACGTGAAACAACGGATATTCTGTGTTGAGACGTTTCTGAATCATATTTAGGGCCTTCTTTACTTCCGTAACTGGGAGCAAAGATGGATTCAAACGTTGGTTAACTAACTGCTGTATTCCCAGATACATTTCATCAATTTCCTGTCGAATAGTCGTTAAAAATGTCAGACGATCTAGCAAAATTTTCATAGAAATAAAAATACTTTTTTCTACATCTTCTACCTGTTCGGCGACCTGAGAAATGATTCGTTTCAATACCTGTAAGAGCGGAAGAAATACGGTCATTGGTTTTAGCTATAAATGACGACATCTGACGAACTTGCACTTGTACAACACGAGAAGTATTAGTTACATGCATTGATAATTGTTTGACATACTGCGCCAGTCGTTCTACATCTTCGACTGTAGCAGTACCAAAAAGTGAACGACTAATGGATCCAATAAATGGAAGAATTGCTCGTTTCGTGCGTGAATCCTGTTGAAAAAATTTAATATGCGGAATAAGTATTTTAATGTCTTTGCTGACATTAGTCCAATACTCGAGCAATTCTTGTTCCGCTTTTTTTAAATATATCCATCAATAGCATTCACACAATAACAATGTAATGCAGACGATTTACAAAACTGTTGGTAATCTGGTCTATTACCCATTTCAGACAAATCTGGCAATTTATACTTGAATTCATGGATCCATTTATTCTGTGAAATGTCGATACGTGACGTATGGATAAATACAACTCCCCATGGAAGTCGTAATTCTGTATGGACAGAATTGACGTGATTCTGGATGCTGACAAGCGCCATCAGCGTGAACATGACCCAAACTGGTCGCAGTAGACTCCTCGATTCTAAAATTCAAAGAACGCGATTATGAACATAAATAGAAACGTTAAATTAAATCATATACATCATCAATATTTGTAGGAAACGATTCCCCGCATTAGGAAACATAATCATTGTAAAACTGCATTCATGTGTCGTCTTCTTCTGTAAGTTGAAACTGACTGTATTAACAATATGATAACAATTGTCACATGCAGGTAATGGTAGTTTCACACGAGAAATCGTGCGAATAAACAACATTCAACCACAGTAGTAAATTCTGATCAACCTGTTTCATCAGAAGATTTCTCATCACGGAACATATTTGTATCGGTACTGTATAACCATTGAACACTGAATTCTCTTGACTGCCTTTCGAGTCATGTACTTGTAGTTCATTGGACATCATCGTATTTGTAAGTATGTCGTATCACCATGTGACGCACGACTGTCACATACCTTAGATTGTAATTCATTCCTTTGTCTCGGATATACACGCATAGCGAAACGCTTCGGAACGGCCCGCGAAATGTGTACAACGTCCCTTATGGACAGCGCGACCTGTAACCTTCCCGTAGAAGTAGTAGGAATATATACAACCTGATCCAATCATTTTGGTCAGTAACCCGGGAATATATTCATCATGTAGTAGTAGTACGACACATGACCCAAACCTTCGCAGCGTTTGGTCACTAACCCGTGTATATATATCAACCAACACGTGACTGTATGCAGTCGAAGTATTCTGAATATGCACAACTGGACATTTGACAAGAAAAAATACAGTTCAACATACATGCACACTCCTATTTCCTTGTAACCTTGTGACAGTTGAATCATGTAACATCATAAAAAATGATCTATAGCATGGGCTAGCACCATCCGCATAGCATCATATAGTGGTGAAAAACACATCTATATTAGACGTCTCCAACCTGAAATCTGCACTGCCTGCCTGACTGACTGAGTTTGGTTTTACGCCGCTTTTAGCAATATTCAAGCAACATCACGGCGGGGGACACCAGAAATGGGCTTCACACATTGTACTCATGTGGGGATTCGAACTCGGGTCTTCGGCATGACGAGCCAACGCTTTAACCACTAGGCTATCCCACCGCCCCCTGCAGTGCCTGAACAGAAAAGGAAACGAAATATAACAATTAAAATAACCAACTGTAAAACCTGTCTAAAAATAGACTAACATCATTAACGTTTGCGCTTTTTTCTTTTTCTTTAATGACTTCTGAATCATGACATTTCGAATCAACTCTTGAGGGATATTCGATTCGGGTTCCCACGTAGCTTCTTGTACAGTGAAATTTCCCAGTGGATCTTGTAGTATTTCTCTCCATTTACGATTTTATGCGCCAGAATTCGTTTCACTATAAAAACGTCATCATCTTCCAAGTCAAAAGTAGGCTGTTGTGTCTGGGAGGGGTTTAACTGCTGGGACGCCTTGGTTGGCCCGTGTGCGTCCGAATCAGATGCATCATGTTGAGACATAACAATTGGTGTGTCGTCTCCGCCAGCTGGAATGGGATGAGTTATTCTATCCTTGGGGTCGACAAATCTCTTAAGCCGGTTTGCGTGGACAGGCACTTAAAGAACTTTGCAATTCATCAGCAATGTAGAAAGGTCCTTGAAAAACTTGGCCTACTTTTTTACATTTAACCACAGTGCGTGCCGTTGAATGGAGCCAAACTTTATTTCCAAGTTGAAAGATGGGGTTTGAAGTGTCTTTGTCATAATAACATTTCCCTTTCTCATGCGCTTGTTGTAAGTTGACTCGTGCCACCTGTCTTGTAACCTCGATATGATAGATGATGACATCAAGGCGTTGCTTTATTGTGTAGGGAAGAGGTGGAAACGATTGTAGCTCAACATCAATGATACTGAACATTCTTGTCCAAACAGGAGAAAATAGGCAGAAAATCCAGTACTTTGTGTTGCCGGTCTAGTGTT
This sequence comes from Haliotis rubra, assembly GCF_003918875.1. Taxonomy (NCBI): domain Eukaryota; kingdom Metazoa; phylum Mollusca; class Gastropoda; order Lepetellida; family Haliotidae; genus Haliotis; species Haliotis rubra. The sequence goes on from NW_025765435.1 coordinate 159,326, forward strand.
ATATGCAAACATAACACTAGGGAGAAGATCATCCCAATTGTCTTGGTTCTCATTGATAAACATGCGCAATGCCTGCCACGTAAATGAATTGAGTCTTTCACAAGCTCCATTGGTTTGTTGGTGATAACTGCTCGTTTTCAGTGCTTTGATCCCCAATATAGAACATACCGCATTAAAAAGTTTGCTGATAAATGAACTACCGTTATCAGTCAATAACACTCTGGGGATCCCATACACACAAATATACTTGGAGTAAAATGTCTTGGCTACCTCTGCAGCGTCCAACGAACAAATAGGAATAGCCACACTCCATCGTAAAAATGCGCAAGTTAACAAAAACACATACCGATGTCCTGCTTTGGTGATTGGCAATGGTCCTAGGAAATCAGCTTGAACGCGATCAAACAATTTACCTGGAACTTGTAACGGTTGCAAAGGGGCTGGTCTCTTGTGAAAACCACGTTTATTGATTTGTTGTTCCTGTGACAGAGTGGTTGCAGACAAATCAATATTCAAGTCACGTAATCTCACGTCTACTTCGGACTGAGAGAGGGGTGGTTCTGAATCAGACGAGTGCTGTGACTGCACAGGCATAATTTCATCTGATGGTACAAAAGTGAACTGAGCAACTTCGTGGCCCTTTGGAATGTCTACAGCATGATCATTAGTGTTAATGATTTGGTACACACTTTTGCCTGGTGTAGCCGTAACAAGGCAACGAGCTCCCAAAACTTGATGTGTTTCTGCCAATAAGGGATTTGGTTCACATATACCTATCTGGTCAGATGGAGAACACTTCACGTCAACGAGGAAAATAATTTCAGACTGAGGGGGAATTGTAACATCCGTCAACGAGCGAACCGGAATGTATTCTGGTTGTACTGACAACAATTGATAAGGGGGCTCGCTGCTATTTGCCCATACAGGAACTATTGTTAACCCGTTTTGAAGGGTTAAAGTGCACGATTGAAAATTCAAGATAGCACTTTTCTGTATCAAAAAATCAATTCCCAAAAACATAGGTGATGCTAAATCTGCAACTACTTGAAAAAGTTGTGTCATCCGAAAATCACCAATAGTTATAGGAAGTTCAACTTGTCCTATCACTGGCACTATATGGTTGAGCCTATGCCCTGGAGAGATAACACATCGGACTTCTGAATAGGGAATTCTTTCCACAGACCTGAGTCATTGAACAGTCCAAGAGTCAAAACACTTATAGCAGCACCCGAATGCACTATGCTAGAAACTATCTGATCTCCCAAAAGGACATAAATTCTATGCCTATTGTCATTGTTAGGAGTGACGTGTAAAACAGGAGCTTGAGGCTGGGCTATATCCTGATAAAATAGGAATTGGCGACTCCTGCGAGTGCAAATATGGGGGGCGAAAAGTCTGTTGAATTCAGTGAGAACATTGCTTGTGCGGTCGTGAATTTAATTGCTATCCACGCTGTGATATTCCTGCCTGACCTCGAGCATTACAAACACGTTGGAAATGTCCTACCTTCTGACAATAGTGACACTTTGAATTGCGTGCTGGACACCTATCAGGATGAGATAAATAATACTCACCTCCACAGCGATAACACTGGCGTGTACGTGTCATGGTCCTTCCTGGGGTTGAATTTGGCCGGTTAGACTGGGGTGGACGTCTGTGCTGATTGTTTTGGTCCGGATGCGAATGTTGCTGAAGCTGAGGTTGTGGCGGCTGCCACGGACGAGCTGTTTGCCTATAAGGGCGTCTGGGGAATTGGGAAGGTTGATTCTGGCGATACTGAAAAGCACTGACCGTAATGTTGGTTGAGCGAGTTTCCCCGCGAGCGAGGCAATTTGCTCCCTCAAAGAATTTATTGCCAGCTTCACATTAAACTTTCTACAGACTGTGGAATCACTGACCTGGCTAATCGCGCAAATGAGACTGCCTCTTTAAGCGCAGTTGACTGTTTCATTAAAACATGTCGCCTAGTATTGTCATCCAATCCCCGGACAAAGGCATCCATTAAATCTGTGTCTGATTTTCCTAACAGACTAGCCGTCTCGGTCAGGTCCGCCAAATAAGTATCTATAGTTTCCGTAGGGGATAGTTTTCTACTCACAAATGTTTCCAAAAGGGCCCAACGGTCTGTCGGATGGACATACTTTTCCTTGAACAATTTCTCAATCTCATCAAAACGGATAATTTCTTCCTCTGCTGATTCTATTAGATTTCGGAACCATAGATATGCCGCGTCCTTCAAGAAGAGCGGGAAAACTTCAATTTTCTGCGCATGAGTCCACTTTTTAAATTTGCAAAAATGAATAAAACGGTCAAGCCACTCGGCAGCATGAGACGAGTCTCTACCTGTGAAATGTTCTGGCATTAAAGTGGAATCGCCCACATTGAATTCAGGGGCAGAAATAGAACTACTGAAAGATGACAAATCTAAAGAAGAAAATGAAAATTCTAAATCCTCCTGAGAAAGAGATACGTAGAGGTCCGGAGGAGCAGTTTGAGAGTGATCGTTAAGGGGGTAGAAGACTGAAACGGCGGTAGCGTTATACCAAAGCGGGCCGGATTAGTAAAAATGTTGGAAGTGATGGGACGAAAGATTGGACTGTCATATGACGTAGATGCATCTGAATCATTTTCACGAGACATTACAATTCCAAATACCCTAAGAAAAAAACTGCAGATAACATATCCGAGTCGCGAAAACGGAACCAACCGTCGTCAAACGTCCACGCAAGCGAATGAAAGGGTAGGAACGACCATAAGAAAAATAGCAATGGGAATCGTCTTAAACATTTCGTTCAAGAAAATCCGCCATGTCGTAACTGGCGTTTGGGCTTCAGTCAACCCTACCCCAGTTACCTGTTAATTATGGTCGTTCCACATTGTTCGGGAAGATGGTAGCTCTGGCGCTCCGTTCGCTCGGTCCGTTGCCGGTTGCTAAGTCCAGGAGTGAGGGGTCGGACGACCGTGACTCCCAACTAGCCACATAACATTCATGTACTGGCACACATACATTCATAGATAAAAACGCAACACCAAGTTTATACTCACATAGTTTTTACTCTGTCTCAGTCCATCTCTAAACTACAACTTCATCAACAGACAGGATAGGCTCGTACCACACAGGCAACTGAGTGACGTGGACTGGCTTCCGTCACTCAAAAGCGCGCACTACTCGCTCAGTGCCAAAACTATCTTTTTATATGGTTCGAGCCTGGCCTGATCCTGATCACCTGTTTCAACCCATCGTTTTGATTCGTTAATCCTATATCCATCCCAGCACTCATGAATATTATGATTGGAAAATTATCGGTAAATACAGTTCGGTAACTCCCCCAATATTTTTTTTGATCTATTATTGGGTTCTGTCTCAAGCGACGTATATATTTCTAACTTACGACTAAACGCCATTCTCTTAGACTTTGTCTCCTCCCAGCGTCTAGACGTTATCCATCATGAGCCAAACTGCAACTCTACACACGGAGTCTGATGTAATTCTCTTACTGATTTAGGGATGCATTTTTACCTTATAACAGAAGTAGTGTTGATTTGTGGTCTATCATGCTAGTTAATGAAAACACATGTGTAAATAGTAATGTTGACAGGTTTGTTAACCTGTGTTTCGTTGATAAAGTTAAACTATTGAGAAAGTATCCAGGTGAGCAACAGTACCCTTGCACTATTTTGTCTCATTTGTTTGTTTGTTTGTACCATTATTGGCATGAGTACATTATCATTTTTATTCAGAAATTGTTCCCAGAAACCTGTGCTGTGATCTGGAGGTTTGCATTGCCACCCTGGATAACTTAGTTGATTCCGTGTCATCCTACCTCAATGTTCTGGATAGAATATCGGTGACTGGTTTGATGAGTGAGTGAGTGAGTTAAGATTTACAGTCACATCGGCAATATTTCAGCCATATCGTGACTAAAGCAAGGTTTAAATTCACCATAAATACTTGTAAATTATAATAAGCATGTCAACGAAGGACAGTAAAAACAACTAGAATATCACAGTTATGAATATGAAACTGGTATGTAAATCTGAAATATGTTTGCTACAGAAGAAAAAACAATATATATCAGGCTATAGATTGCCAACAGCTGAAGGTAGATCCACAGGCCCTCGTGTCCTTGTCATAATGTATTGTACTGTGAAGCATTTCGAGTCGTGGGTAGTCTCATTTAAAAAAATATTTTTTCAAAATCTTCAATCCTCGCAGAGACACGAGGGCCTGTGGGTAGATCACCATACTAGGGACCATGGGGATTTACAGTACAGTCGCTTCCTGCATGAACCCTAGGTGGATTTACACCATCTCTTCAGCTACTAGCAATTTAGACATAAATATAAGAACACATATTCTGCGATTAAAAACGTGGTAAGATTAAATATACTTTGAATGTTTTTGGACTTACGTACCCTCTTAGGAGGACAATATTTTACAGTACTTTAACCCCCTTTGAGGATACAGCCACTAACTATCATAGTTACGTATTTAATCCACCAATTTTATAATGTCATTGATCTATTTACAAAATATATTATTCAAAATGTTCTAACAATTCTATTTATTTAAAAAACAATTATCAAATGATTATTAATACTATTAAAAAAATCCTTAACTGTTTTAACAGGGAAATATTTATCCATTGTGATTGAAAAATCAATACAGTCAAGCAGGACATGCTTGACCGTGATTCTTTCATCACAAGGGACATAAAACGGAGGATCCTCGCCTTTCAATAAATATTCGTGAGTATATCGCGTATGGCAAATGCGACGTCGCTGCATAATGACCTCCTCAAATCTGGACTGACAACCCAAGTAGCTGTAACTGGTTTGATGACAGGCCGTCGTTTTATAAGTGTACTATTGTTCTCCGTGGCGTTAAAAAATAACGCAGATGAACACAAAACAACAACTGATGTGTTTATGGCATTCGGCAGGTTTACATAGAACCCGTGACGAGCGAACGTTTTAACCAATACGCTACCCCACCGCCCCAGTATATATTCCAGTGGAACATGGGGTGAGAATTGGTCCCTGCAGCCGACGCCCATCAAACGAGGACAGCATATTGCTAGGATTCTCATTAGTTCATTTCGTTCCTCTTCCGAGTTACATGGGGCGGTGGGGTAGCCTAGTGGTCAAAGCGCTGGCTCGTCACGCCGAAGACCCGGGTTCGAATCCCCACATGGGTACAATGCGTGAAGCCCATTTCTGGTGCCCCCCCAGCCGTGATGTTGCTGGAATATTGCTAAAAGCGGCGTAAAACTAAACTCAGTCAGTCAGTCCGAGTTACACCACAGTTGCATTTGTCACTTTCTATCGTTGTATCGCTTCGAACGTTTTCTTTCCTGCGCCAATGTAACAGCACGGCACTTAGCCCTGAACGAGCATTGTCAAGTTGTTTTCTGCCTGGATTAATTGTCGGTAGGCATTAAATTTGGCAGCTTAGAAAAAAAAAACTGGTTCGCTCTACCCCATGTAACAATACTAAAAGTCGCGTGTATTTCTGTCAAGGTCTTTCTGCGTACCTTTATGACATGATTAAATAGTGTCACTTCGACCGTGCATGGCACAGGTTATGTGCCAGTTATTATCAGCTCTTTCACAATTGTTTAAAACCGTGTAATCTTTCAACACGTCTACTGCGTTGTCGTTCTCCTAAGCCAATGCAGCAACAGATTGTCAGCTTGAAAGAGTCAGTATTGTTTGTGGTGTTATGTAATAACCATTCACAATACCCCATGTGCCAGCGATTTTAGTTTGTTGATTAAAGGCACAATGTTACACATTTTTCACAATATTTGGCCTATATTATATATATTGGGGCATATGCACTCACTTTAGCTTCCCATTGATGCAAAAAAAGAAGACTAGTTATCCCTTACAACTTGCCTGAAATCGATAACTGAAAGGTCGACAAAATATACAGTATATGATTCATACACGTCAATGCAGAATATCCGTTGTTTCACGTTGCTCATAAATATCCAGGCTATTATTATCGGGAACGCACTGTTCATTGTTCTAGAACTGGAGATTCGTTATTGTCTCTATCCAGACTCATTCGACTCTCCTTGATGTATATTGAGTTAATTAATTTGGCTTGCCAATTAATCAATCAAGTTCACATGTCACTCAGGTTATGAATTTTCTTGATTATTTGGCAGTTTCGGAAGCGAAAGATCATATATTGATTTTTTTATTAGGGATTTTCAAACAAGTTTTGGCGAAAACGAAAAACATTGTCCAATGTTTCTTAGCCCCAACCCTAACACTGTTTCCCCCTGTTCACTTGCTTTGTTTAATCAGGACGCACCAGGAATTAAATCCTTGTGTGATGTTAAATCTAAATTAAACGGGCTTCGTTCGATGGCTCTCAAAATGAACCAGGCCATGTTCTTCTCAGTGGCATAAAAACTATTATATATATTAACTTGCAAGGGTCGCATTGGGAAGTGTCCCGCTTGTCAGATTTGTATATTAAACATTCCTTGCCACTGTGCGTTGAAACTGGATGAATTCGACATAGACATGAGAAGTTACAACTGTGAGAAAAAGTCAACAACTTCAAAATCATATCCACCCATCGGAATTTTTCAATTCGTCGTCCTTTCCACACTTTACAGCCTCTTTTAGAAGATTCCGCTTTCAAAATTCCACATTTATTAATCGATGATAAAGTTTTCGATTCGTAAACTGGACAAAAGATTTCAAGTTGATTTACTCCTTATTTCCCAGCGTATGAAAAATAGTTTAATGGAGTGAGTGGGTGAGTGAGTTAATATGTAGCGTCTCATCGGCAATATTGCAGCCATATCGTGACGAGAAGGATTTAATTTAAAGCAATATTAAAATAAATAAATTTAGAACGTAAAAATCAGTCATCGTAGGACAGTAAAAATACTAGATTATCACAGCTCTTAGTGAGTGAGTGAGTTAATATTTAACGTCACATCGGCAATATCTCATGCAGTCATATCGTGACGACAACAATTTAATTTATATCAATATACAAACAATAAATTGAGAAAATATAAACCTGTCACCGAAGGACAGTAAAACCACTAGAATATCACAGCTCTTAATTTAAAACTAGTACGCTATCATAAAAATATATCACGAGAGACAACAGTACAATATAAAAAACGGGCTATAGATCATCACATCAACAACTGCTAGGGACACTAACGAGTTGACAGATTGGAAACCACACCACGCAACCACCCCTCCGAACAATCCCTCAAAATCTGTTATGTCTTTGATTGAATCAACTATTTCAATGGATGTTTTCCTCATCATATCGACAGTATTTCTGGTGTTTATTTTACTTCTTCGCAGAGTCAAAAAGTATAATCCACTGGTTGTCCTTAGTTTTCCATTTAACGAATTCTTTCGCTTGTCATGAGATTATTCTCTCACAATTGTATCATTGCCCCCGTGACCTCACGTTGTCAGCTGCAAGTCCTGTCACTACTTTCGTATTCAACGAATTTCCTTTATTCATTACTTGTTATTCGATAACCCAAACTTGCTCATTCAGACCCCGACGCAATCGTTATATGTCTGTGGTAAGATTGCTATCATTTGTTTAAAGGCGTGGCAGTTGAAGCGATTCCTCCCCACTACTACAATCTGTTATGGTTTTACAACATTGTGGGGTTGCTTTTCCATTACCGGTTAATTAAGCCCTACACAGAGGAGATATCCACTTACCCATTTTGTGGTTATTGTTACCATTCATCTGTCATTCCTCCGGTTCCGCTTATTTGAAAATGGACAAAAGCCGATTTAGTCACGTGTCCATAACGTTAGACTGTCTCTTTTCAGACATTATGGAAGAGTTTTTTGGTCACAAAAGGAATGTTCAATTACCTCTAAAGACTCATTCGTATGACAATATTGTATCACTTTCCGTGAGACAATACCAGTGTGTAAATGCAAGATTGCATGTTTCAATATTCCCTTTAATTCTATGTGTTAATATTGTTAAAGTTTAAATTTAATCTTAAACTTAAATTTTACTAAAATTTAAAATGCAAATAACTTAACTCATTGGTCTAATGGTTAAGCCTGTGGATTTGTAATCCAAAGGTTACGAGTTCAAACCCCACTTACACCAACTAAACTTTTGTAGATCTAACTTAACAATTTCTACATAAAGTATTTAAATTAGCCTCACTTCTAACACTTTGTTTATCACATGACATCCCTAAAGAAGCACATGGTATGAAAAGCGCATGCTCTTCAGTCTGTGCCTCACTCACCATGCTGGAAAGTTGCTTCACCTCACCGTCTGCGAATAACTGCATGTCAAGAAACAAATGTAAGTTACTTTCAACTCATAATATTTCTAACTTCTATTGGCATTATTATCATTTGTATTAATAATAAATTATTGATAAACAATTTTGATAACAAGCTCAACGAAATGTTGTTCAAATGTTTAGTCATCCAAATGTATTTTGCGGCCAATCTCAATAAGCATAGTAGAGCTTCTTATTAACGCCAAAAGCAAATATGTTTGTAGTGCAATTAACGAGCAAAGATTATGAAATTGTTTCTGCTTATATTGTAGTTTTGAACCTCATCTGTATTCATCAGTTTTCAACGTAGCCCGATTCGTTGTCCAAGTGCTCAACAAGTTTCGCTGGATGACATGCTCATGAATCTCGTGAATTGTTAAATTGTAACCCGTACAGATGTAATAAACCTGATGCGAGTATCGGATTTGTTCTTGCATCTACATTTGTTCAAAAAAATTTGCAGACAGTGAGTACGTAGCAAAGAATCCATCTTTCAAACGTTTTATGCATGGTGCTATACAGCCTTCAATGATTGCAAAGTTAAACCGTGCGGCAAAAATAACGTTTATTCTCGGTTCGATTTCTTGTATTCAGTGGTGGTTACTTATTTATCAATTCAACGTGACATTCTGTTCAACGTTTATATATTGTTCATGCTATGTGATGTGACTTGTTTGTGCATAACTGATATGTTTCTGGAGCACAATGGCTGGTAGTAACAGTGATAGCTGCATTAATTTCTCTCGACATTCATGAATGCATCCAACGTCTGAGAACTCTTGACTGAGAAAGGCAAAAGTGAACATTTTACGTTTGTTAAGAAAACAAGACTATTGGTGCTTTTTTCCAACTTGATCGAAGTGCAAAATGAACTTGAGTCTTTATTGTTTGATAATGATAATCTACCTTTAGTTAAGGCGTGTATTCATAAGTTACATGATTTGTCTTCCCGTTATCAAACTTGTAATGAGATTCTATTCCAGTGCTCCTTGACTGAGGAAAAATAGCTGCCGCTGTCCAGCACGCTGAGACTAAACTGAGAGACATCAAGCATACGTTCATGATTTAGCCGTAGAGCTGGATTGAAAAGGCCGAACGTGAGCCGTTTGAGCAAGTACGCACCCAATCTGTTTGCCAAGATTCTACAGATGATAAAAGATTCAGATCAGTAAATCTCAAATCTCTCATGCCAGTTCTACTCTGTCTGCACGCTTAATGGAGAGCTAAACTTGCTGAACGCACAGAAAAAGCAATGTTTAAACACAATCTAAGATTACAGTTACAGCTGAACATTGACATCGCTAAAGCTACAGCAAGAGAGAAGGTGTTTGCTGATGAAGGAAGCGATTATTCGTCAGCAACAAGTCGGGTTCAGACTCCAGATCCTTGATGAGACGCATCAACCTCTTGTATCCTCTGATGTAAAAGAGGTGAGACAAGCCTTCCTCCAAATTCAGTAAGTCTTGAACCTTGTTGAATCCAGGATACAGCTGAATGTCATTCTTATGACCCACGGGCCTCGCCGGAACCCTCCATTTTGATAATCACATGAAAGGTAATGAACATTCCTTTACAGTGTTCTGCTTGATTATCCCTCTCTGCTCCAGAAGTAAATCAGTTTATTGAAACCCAGCAACAAAATGGTAAATGCAATGTTTCTGCCTCAGCCAAGAAGTTCCCTAAGTTTACAGGGGATCCGACTGAATTTACAGTTTTCATGATGGCTTTTGATGCTGCGTGTTCCCCACACACACAAAGAATGATGCTGATAGGACTGTATTATCTAGATCAACAGTTTACAAGGTGAGCCCAAGGCTTTGATTTCTGGTTGTTTATATATAGATGTTGCTTCTGGATATCAACATGCAAGACACCTTTGTTTGAAGAATATGGTAATCCAAACAAGGTATCTACTGCTTATCTGAACAGAATGCTGACTTACCCTGTTTTGAAGAATGATGATTTTTCAAGGACTTAAACAGTTCTCGTTCCAATCTCATGAAATGCTACCATGTAATGCAAGGTATGTGTGTCTCAGTTGTTTGGTTCTCAGTGCGGCTCCTTATTTGCAATCTATTGTGCACAAGAAGCTTCCCGCAGCATCTCCAGCAGATCAAGTGGAAGGTTAGTGTAATGCAGAAGGATGAAATGGACAAGGTTGCATCAGATTTAAGGACCTAGTGGACTCATCGAATATACAGCAAAGTCCACCAAATGAGCCAACATTTGGTAAACAGGCACTAACTGTCAGCCAGAATCTTCTTCAGCCTAAATGTAACAGCAGTAAAAGGTAAACGGATGCTTCTATCCAGGCCTCAATTCAACAGTAAGTTTTGCCACTCAAGTAGGAAACAACGCATCATGATGGTAAGGTCCAACAGTCCTAAATGTTTCTTTGCAAAACAGTCTCCTTGACCTAGATGAGTGCAAAGACTGTCAAACGAAATCACTTGTGGAAAAACGTGACTTTTGAAAACCTGTAACAGATGTTTCAGTTGTTATGGACTAGGTCATTCTAAGCTAAAAGGGTAAGTATGAAAAAGGATCTGTAAGACCCAAGCAGTAAACGCCATCCAACAGCTATGCATGATAAGCATGCTGTCGATCCAACAGAGATGCAAAGCACGAGGGTAACAGTGATAAAGTGGGTAACCAATATGAAGACAAAGGTGGCCAGTTCTCTACAAAGAGTTTACGAAATGCATCCAAAGTCTTAATTGTGTGGAAACCATTTTTTCCGTAATTATTCCTGTTCAAAGTGACGGTGAAAGGCAGCGACAAGGTGATGACTACCCAATGGACAACGGGAGCACTAGTAAATACCACCAGAGGATCTGAAGAATCGACTAGATGCCAAGT